>NW_027063074.1:0-48686 GCF_032884065.1 Artemia franciscana
TAAATGACAGGTTTTGATTAGCTCAGCATGCTAAAGGGCAATCAGGTATTGCTTGCTTCCCATGGACAATTTTATGTTGAATGTTCAAGAGTTAGGTAAACCTAACAATCTATTTATATGCACAAACAATAGGACATGGAAGAATGTTGTATATTCTTAAGTTTTACGTAGTTAAATTGGACAGCGAAGAATGTTGTATATTCGCAAGTTTTATGTAGTTCAAAAAATATATATATTTATATCTATCTCAATTCACAGGTGGGACACAGGGACACAACTACAATGGCAGGTAACTAATATGGCGTGTAAGGACTTACGCGCGCGGGGGGCTTGGGGGCGCGATGCCCCCCAAGCCCTCCCCCCAACAGCTATATATCTATATATATAAAAATAAGTTGTCTGTGTGTCTGTCGAGTGACTCTAGGTGTGTCGACTGACGTCATTGTAAGGATTGAGCTGTATGCGTCATGAAATTGTTTGTCGACTGACGTCATGTTTGTCAACTGATGAAATTACAGACCGGGACACAAATGACGACCGGGACACGGGGATAAGGGAATATAAATGACGACCGAGAACCTCAAAGAGAAATTACAGACTGGGACACCGGGACACAGGGAATATAAATGACGACCGGGACACAGTGACACAACTACAAAGGGGACGACGGGGGTACAGGGAAGATATATAAATGACGACCGGGACACAGGGATTGTTCGAAGAGAAATTACAGACCGGGACACCGGGAAACAAATGACGACCGGGATGCTGGGACACAGGGAATATAAATGACGACTCGTCACTCAAAGAGAAAGTACAGACTGGGACACCGGGACACAAATGACGACCGGAATACTGGGAATATAAATGACGACCAGGACACAGGTGCCAGGGGGCACAGGGGGATATATAAATGACGACGGGGACACAGGGAATGTTTGATTAGCAATCAGCATCAACAAAGCTAAATGGCAATCATTAGAATAATCAGGTATAGATCTGAATACGGATTGCTTTTCCCATGGACAATTTTATGTTGCATGTTCAAGAGTTAGGTAAACCTAACAATCTATTTATATGCACAAACAATAGGACATGGAAGAATGTTGTATATTCTTAAGTTTTACGTAGTTAAATTGGACAGCGAAGAATGTTGTATATTCGCAAGTTTTATGTAGTTCAAAAAATATATATATTTATATCTATCTCAATTCACAGGTGGGTCACAGGGACACAACTACAATGGCAGGTAACTAATATGGCGTGTAACGACTTACGCGCGCGGGGGGCTTGGGGGCACGATGCCCCCCCAAGCCCCCCCCCCCCCACAAGCTATATATCTATATATATAAAAATAATTTGTCTGTGTGTCTGTCGAGTGACTTCACGTGTGTCAACTGACGTCATTGTAAGGATTGAGCTGTATGCGTCATGAAATTGTTTGTCGACTGACGTCATGTTTGTCAACTGATGAAATTACAGACCGGGACAAAAATGACGACCGGGACACGGGGATACAGGGAATATAAATGACGACCGGGAACCTCAAAGAGAAATTACAGACTGGGACACCGGGACACAGGGAATATAAATGACGACCGGGACACAGTGACACAACTACAAAGGGGACGACGGGGGTACAGGGAAGATATATAAATGACGACCGGGACACAGGGATTGTTCGAAGAGAAATTACAGACCGGGACACCGGGAAACAAATGACGACCGGGATGCTGGGACACAAGGAATATAAATGACGACCTCGACACTCAAAGAGAAAGTACAGACTGGGACACCGGGACACAAATGACGACCGGAATACTGGGAATATAAATGACGACCAGGACACAGGGACACAACTACAAGGGGGTGCCAGGGGGCACAGGGGGATATATAAATGACGACGGGGACACAGGGAATGTTTGATTAGCAATCAGCATCAACAAAGCTAAAGGGAAATCATTAGAATAATCAGGTATAGATCTGAATACGGATTGTTTTCCCATGGACAATTTTATGTTGCATGTTCAAGAGTTAGGTAAACCTAACAATCTATTTATATGCACAAACAATAGGACATGGAAGAATGTTGTATATTCTTAAGTTTTACGTAGTTAAATTGGACAGCGAAGAATGTTGTATATTCGCAAGTTTTATGTAGTTCAAAAAATATATATATTTATATCTATCTCAATTCACAGGTGGGACACAGGGACACAACTACAATGGCAGGTAACTAATATGGCGTGTAACGACTTACGCGCGCGGGGGGCTTGGGGGCGCGATGCCCCCCCCCCCCCAACAGCTATATATCTATATATATAAAAATAAGTTGTCTGTGTGTCTGTCGAGTGACTTCAGGTGTGTCGACTGACGTCATTGTAAGGATTGAGCTGTATGCGTCATGAAATTGTTTGTCGACTGACGTCATGTTTGTCAACTGATGAAATTACAGACCGGGACACAAATGACGACCGGGACACGGGGATACAGGGAATATAAATGACGACCGGGAACCTCAAAGAGAAATTACAGACTGGGACACCGGGACACAGGGAATATAAATGACGACCGGGACACAGTGACACAACTACAAAGGGGACGACGGGGGTACAGGGAAGATATATAAATGACGACCGGGACACAGGGATTGTTCGAAGAGAAATTACAGACCGGGACACCGGGAAACAAATGACGACTGGGATGCTGGGACACAGGGAATATAAATGACGACCTCGCCACTCAAAGAGAAAGTACAGACTGGGACACCGGGACACAATATAGAGAAAGTACAGACCGGGACATAATAATAAATTATTATTATAATAATAATTTATTTGTTACCCGCTTGTTTTGGCAAATTAAGCGGAGTAAATCCATTAAGGAAAGAAAAACGAAATAACACAAACAATACATTTAATACAGTCTAATCAAAGGGTGGTAAGGGCCCAAGCGTTGACAGGCCTCAGCACCTAATCTAGCATAGAGTTTTTTATAAACGAAAATAATATCAGTGGCACAAAACTTTCTGATAATCTTCTGATTTCTATAAGAACGAGGCAGATACAATAAATATTTACAATAACGAAAATACATAACTCTTATGCCCTGCAAATCTTGATTATTAAACAACGGGCGCAAACCGGAAAGAAACAATATAGAATGATCGCAATATGTAGAATAAAGTCTGGATAAAGCCTTTCGTGAAAATCTGCCTCGGTTCGGGACAATTTTCTCGTACCCTTTTTTAAGTTTACTTTTAATATCATTTAGCCCACAGGATCGAAAAGCCGATAAAGATGAACAAATACTAATACCAAGCCACCGAATCGAAGAAACGAGCTTAACTGAAAAATAACCACAATCAAGATCACTACTTTGATGCTTAGCATTAAAAACTAAATATTCACATTTTTCAGTATTAAGCTTGAGGCCGATTTCCTCAAAAGACTTAGAAACAAGCTGGGTCGACTTAATTAGGCTAGATTTAGTGCGGCTGGTCAAAATAAATCATCTGCATATGCAATGTACGAAAGATTAGTTAGGCCTAAAAAACATGATGGATTAATACGTGGCAAAACAGAATAAAGACAAGCATTAAAAAGATAAGGGGATAAGACTCCTCCTTGCCTAAGACCAGAACGGATGGGGATATTACCAACGTAGGTGTCACCTGACTTGAGTCGAACATATGAATTAGCATACCAAAAACGAAGAGTTGATATAATAGACACATTTGCACCAAGTTGGATTAAAGAATACCAAAGTTGGCTATGACAAATTGAATCAAAAGCTTTTGAAACATCGAGTGCACAAAAATGAACCTCAAAACCATTTTTATGCGCTTCAAGTAATAGCGAAACTATAGCACGATGAGCATGTTGGCATCCTATATACGGCTTAAAGCCAAACTGATTAGACATATAATCTACATTAGACAGGAGATCAGGGAGCAAAACATATTCAAATACTTTACTTAAAGTACAAGCAACCGTAATAGGCCTATACGAAGCGCAACTAGTTGGGTCCTTACCACGTTTCAAAATTGACGTAATGTTACCAACTAAAAAAGAATCAGGGACTAAAGAAGAGCATAAACACATCTGAAAAAGTAACTGCAAGTGATAAACTAATTCCTCCGAATCGGTGTTGAGGTGAAAAGCACTGATCCCGTCTATATCAAGATTTCGATTTAAGTGTCTCTACACTTCTTTTTACACGGTCAACACTAACGGGAGGTACATGACCTTGAATGATTTTGTTAGGCAACAGATTAGAACAGAGCTTGGCAAAACGAAAATGAACCGCATATATCACTGTATCGAAAATGTTACTATAATGATTGATCCATGATACATTAGGGATTCGGTCAGCCGTAGGCGATCTATCAAACTTCGCGACATTAATCACTTTTTTCCACTGGCTAGGAGACTTAGGAAATTCAGCACCATTGTACCTAATTTTTCGAAGATAGCGTTTAAAATCAAGCTTTTTTCTTTGTTTAATATCGAAAACATTACCCCTTAAGGGGCGGCCGCAAGCTATCCAAATTTTTAGCCACAACTTAGCCTGATTTTTTATTGTTTTGAGCTCTGGGTCATTCTTCCAAATTGAACTTCTTGTTTTTGCTCTAAAGCGACATAGGGGAACAGCTACTTCTTCAGACCTCTTTAAGCACGATACAATGTGGCTATAATAAATATTAAGCTGAATTCTGGCTTGTGGGGACCCAACGCTTGTACACAACAGATTAAAAGGGACTTTAATCGTTGATAGAAGGCTAACAAGCGTAGAAAAATAAAGAGGCCAGTCAGCTTTGTTCCATTCTCTTTTAGAAATCCATTTTCTAGAATTGGGACGAAGGTTCTTCTCCACAGTAGCATTAAGGGTAACAGTGAGGGATAGGGGGAGATGGTCGTAATCACGCTCATCCTGATCAACATGGACTTCGCCACAGATGAGACCAGAAGAAACGATACAATGGTCAATGTCTGAAAGTGAGCCACTATTATGGATATAGGAATGGGAGGCATCTTTCTTCAAAATTTTGTAGCTATTCGGTAAGGAATCTAACAGAAGCTCAGTCCGCACTGATGAAGAGTTAATCTTACAGTTCAGATCACCGATTAATAACCAATCCATTCCATTACTCTCAATGCCATTCAAAAGAATTTTTATTAATGCACAAAATTTTGTAAATTTAGTTAAACTTCGGAGGGATTTCTGGTCGCAGGGGAGATAAACATTAATGAGGACAAGGTTGGCAAGACGAATAGCAATATAACAATCACTCTCGTGATAGCATAAAGGGGGTGGTGAAAACAGCGTCTTTTTTATTAAACATAATAGGCCACCTGATGGTCTGCCAGAGGTTTTGCGGGCACTTTTAGAAAAAACTGAGTGTTCGTTACTTCTCTGTAGGGAGTTTAAGCTCACTAAAGGTAGGAGATGCTCCTGGAGGAATAAAACATCAAAATTTTCTAATTTCTGATCTAAAGAAACGTCTTTATCCTTAGTACCGTTAATATTGAACGAACATATAGTGAAATTAGTCTTAGCACTCATTTTCTAGTATAGGACGATCGTTTCGACAGAAGTTCACCAAGAATTCGGCATTTCATTGAAAATGACACATGATTGCCTTGACAGTTCGCACATTTTGGTGTAGCCTGGCACGGAGAATCAGGCGAGGATTCATGTTGCCCTGCGCAACGGGAGCAGCATTTTTCTTTATCACAATTTGATTTTAAGTGATTTGGTGATTGGCAATTATAACAGCATTTGGGTGGGCGTTGGTATTTGTAAACTCGATATATCTCATACCCAATCTTTATACCAAGTCGAAGTGCATTAGCCAGCGCAACAGCGTTTTCAAAAAACACTCTAACAGCCAAAGAATTGCCTATTCGCTTCGCATGAGTAATATTATTGCAATCAATTAACATTTCCTCATCAAAACTGGTCGGTATACCTTTAATGATTCCAATATATTTCTTTTCTTTTACTTTGACGTCACAATCTCTCATTACATTTGGAACGGCATTGCAAAAGTTCCTTGCAGCAATCTTGTCAATTTGTACCACTAGCTTATCGCCAGAGGGCTTAATGCTGTGAATACATTCATGACCTGGAATAGAGTCTATTATTTCGCGACGCTTGGCAGGATTATCTAATTCTGATGGGACTTTAGAAATAACAACGGTCGTCAGATCGGGATTCAATGACTGAGCGCCAGGGCTGCTAAGAGGGGGGAATTTAAGATCATACGACGAAATCTTCTCACGGATTTGCTTAAGTTCCGAATCAATGCTTACAAGCTTTGAGGCGAAACTAGAATAAGCCACAGCAGGAATAACAGGAACCTCGGTAGGTAAAATAATCACGTATGTAGGCAAAGACAAATTTTCGCTGTCGCATTTCTGGAAGATTTCCATCATGTCCTTAATGTGACGGTAATTAGCTTGATCGCCTTGGCGTCTTTGCACACGTTCACCTTCGTAAACATGAGACCAAAGTTCTATTTTAGCCGCCATAATAGACTTCTCATCGAAAAACCCAACAGCATGGTTAGCAATAACTTCATCACTTACTCCTTTTTTAAGATTTGATTGCACGAAATTCAACACCGACGAATGTACATATTCCGTCATAATGGTATAACCAACAAATATGGACAATTAGCCAAAGTCCAAAATCAAATCAGATTATTACTCACCATGCTGTCAAACAGCTAACATCCGATAAAATTAGTTTCAAAATAATCCTTTTCAAAGTAACTGAATTCGTTATTTTCGTCACACTAAAGTAGACCGGTTTTACTCACAGTTCATAAATATCCAATTCAAACCAAATCCTTTTACTTTGAACTCCGAATCAATATAATCCAGTTATTTGAGATGTTCTCACTCTGAAAGCTAGGTTACAACTGTCATTTATATATAAATGACGACGGGGACACAGGGAATGCTTGATTAGCAATCAGCATCAACAAAGCTAAAGGGCAATCATTAGAATAATCAGGTATAGATCTGAATACGGATTGCTTTTCCCATGGACAATTTTATGTTGCATGTTCAAGAGTTAGGTAAACCTAACAATCTATTTATATGCACAAACAATAGGACATGGAAGAATGTTGTATATTCTTAAGTTTTACGTAGTTAAATTGGACAGCGAAGAATGTTGTATATTCGCGAGTTTTATGTAGTTCAAAAAATATATATATTTATATCTATCTCAATTCACAGGTGGGACACAGGGACACAACTACAATGGCAGGTAACTAATATGGCGTGTAACGACTTACGCGCGCGGGGGGCTTGGGGGCGCGATGCCCCCCCAAGCCCCCCCCAACAGCTATATATCTATATATATAAAAATAAGTTGTCTGTGTGTCTGTCGTGTGACTTCAGGTGTGTCGACTGACGTCATTGTAAGGATTGAGCTGTATGCGTCATGAAATTGTTTGTCGACTGACGTCATGTTTGTCAACTGATGAAATTACAGACCGGGACACAAATGACGACCGGGACACGGGGATACAGGGAATATAAATGACGACCGGGAACCTCAAAGAGAAATTACAGACTGGGACACCGGGACACAGGGAATATAAATGACGACCGGGACACAGTGACAAAACTACAAAGGGGACGACAGGGGTACAGGGAAGATATATAAATGACGACCGGGACACAGGGATTGTTCGAAGAGAAATTACAGACCGGGACACCGGGAAACAAATGACGACCGGGATGCTGGGACACAGGGAATATAAATGACGACTTCGACACTCAAAGAGAAAGTACAGACTGGGACACTGGGACACAAATGACGACTGGAATACTGGGAATATAAATGACGACCAGGACACAGGGACACAACTACAAGGGGGGTGCCAGTGGGCACAGGGGGATATATAAATGACGACGGGGACACAGGGAATGTTTGATTAGCAATCAGCATCAACAAAGCTAAAGGGCAATCATTAGAATAATCAGGTATAGATCTGAATACGGATTGCTTTTCCCATGGACAATTTTATGTTGCATGTTCAAGAGTTAGGTAAACCTAACAATCTATTTATATGCACAAACAATAAGACATGGAAGAATGTTGTATATTCTTAAGTTTTACGTAGTTAAATTGGACAGCGAAGAATGTTGTATATTCGCAAGTTTTATGTAGTTCAAAGAATATATATATTTATATCTATCTCAATTCACAGTTGGGACACAGGGACACAACTACAATGGCAGGTAACTAATATGGCGTGTAACGACTTACGCGCGCGGGGGGCTTGGGGGCGTGATGCCCCCCAAGCCCCCCCCCCCCCAACAGCTGTATATCTATATATATAAAAATAAGTTGTCTGTGTGTCTGTCGAGTGACTTCAGGTGTGTTGACTGACGTCATTGTAAGGATTGAGCTGTATGCGTCATGAAATTGTTTGACGACTGATGTCATGTTTGTCAACTGATGAAATTACAGACCGGGACACAAATGACGACCGGGACAAGGGGATACAGGGAATATAAATGACGACCGGGAACCTCAAAGAGAAATTACAGACTGGGACACCGGGACACAGGGAATATAAATGACGACCGGGACACAGTGACACAACTACAAAGGGGACGACGGGGGTACAGGGAAGATATATAAATGACGACCGGGACACAGGGATTGTTCGAAGAGAAATTACAGACCGGGACACCGGGAAACAAATGACGACCGGGATGCTGGGACACAGGGAATATAAATGACGACCTCGACACTCAAAGAGAAAGTACAGACTGGGACACCGGGACACAAATGACGACCGGAATACTGGGAATATAAATGACGACCAGGACACAGGGACACAACTACAAGGGGGGTGCCAGGGGGCACAGGGGGATATATAAATGACGACGGGGTTACAGGGAATGTTTGATTAGCAATCAGCATCAACAATGCTAAAGGGCAATCATTAGAATAATCAGGTATAGATCTGAATACGGATTGCTTTAGAGTTAGGTAAACCTAACAATCTATTTATGTGCACAAACAATAGGACATGGAAGAATGTTGTATATTCTTAAGTTTTACGTAGTTAAATTGGACAGCGAGGAATGTTGTATATTCGCAAGTTTTATGTAGTTCAAAAAATATATATATTTATATCTATCTCAATTCACAGGTGGGACACAGGGACACAACTACAATGGCAGGTAACTAATATGGCGTGTAACGACTTACGCGCGCGGGGGGCTTTGGGGCGCGATGCCCCCCAAGCCTCCCCCAACAGCTATATATCTATATATATATATAAATAAGTTGTCTGTGTGTCTGTCGAGTGACTTCAGGTGTGTCGACTGACGTCATTGTAAGGATTGAGCTGTATGCGTCATGAAATTGTTTGTCGACTGACGTCATGTTTGTCAACTGATGAAATTACAGACCGGGACACAAATGACGACCGGGACACGGGGATACAGGGAATATAAATGACGACCGGGAACCTCAAAGAGAAATTACAGACTGGGACACCGGGACACAGGGAATATAAATGACGACCGGGACACAGTGACACAACTACAAAGGGGACGACGGGGGTACAGGGAAGATATATAAATGACGACTGGGACACAAGGATTGTTCGAAGAGAAATTACAGACCGGGACACCGGGAAACAAATGACGACTGGGATGCTGGGACACAGGGAAGATAAATGACGACCTCGACACTCAAAGAGAAAGTACAGACTGGGACACCGGGACACAAATGACGACCGGAATACTGGGAATATAAATGACGACCAGGACACAGGGACACAACTACAAGGGGGGTGCCAGGGGGCACAGGGGGATATAATAATAATTTATTTTTACCCGCTTGTTTTGGCAAATTAAGCGGAGTAAATCCATTAAGGAAAGAAAAACGAAATAACACAAACAATACAATTAATACAGTCTAATCAAAGGGTGGTAAGGGCCCAAGCGTTGACAGGCCTCAGCACCTAATCTAGCATAGGGTTTTTTATAAACGAAAATAATATCAGTGGCACAAAACTTTCTGATAATCTTCTGATTTCTATAAGAACGAGGCAGATACAATAAATATTTACAATAACGAAAATACATAACTCTTATGCCCTGCAAATCTTGATTATTAAACAACGGGCGCAAACCGGAAAGAAACAATATAGAATGATCGCAATATGTAGAATAAATTCTGGATAAAGCCTTTCGTGAAAATCTGCCTCGGTTCGGGACAATTTTCGCGTACCCTTTTTTAAGTTTACTTTTAATATCATTTAGCCCACAGGATCGAAAAGCCGATAAAGATGAACAAATACTAATACCAAGCCACCGAATCGAAGAAACGAGCTTAACTGAAAAATAACCACAATCAAGATCACTACTTTGATGCTTAGCATTAAAAACTAAATATTCACATTTTTCAGTATTAAGCTTGAGGCCGATTTCCTCAAAAGACTTAGAAACAAGCTGGGTCGACTTAATTAGGCTAGATTTAGTGCGGCTGATAAAAAGTAAATCATCTGCATATGCAATGTACGAAAGATTAGTTAGGCCTAAAAAACATGATGGATTAATACGTGGCAAAACAGAATAAAGACAAGCATTAAAAAGATAAGGGGATAAGACTCCTCCTTGCCTAAGACCAGAACGGATGGGGATATTACCAACGTCGGTGTCACCTGACTTGAGTCGAACATATGAATTAGCATACCAAAAACGAAGAGTTGATATAATAGACACATTTGCACCAAGTTGGATTAAAGAATACCAAAGTTGGCTATGACAAATTGAATCAAAAGCTTTTGAAACATCGAGTGCACAAAAATGAACCTCAAAACCATTTTTATGCGCTTCAAGTAATAGCGAAACTATAGCACGATGAGCATGTTGGCATCATATATACGGCTTAAAGCCAATCTGATTAGACATATAATCTATATTAGACAGGAGATCAGGGAGCAAAACATATTCAAATACTTTACTTAAAGTACAAGTAACCGTAATAGGCTTATACGAAGCGCAACTAGTTGGGTCCTTACCACGTTTCAAAATTGACGTAATGTTACCAACTAAAAAAGAATCAGGGACTAAAGAAGAGCATAAACACATCTGAAAAAGTAACTGCAAGTGATAAACTAATTCCTCCGAATCGGTGTTGAGGTGAAAAGCACTGATCCCGTCTATATCAAGATTTCGATTTAAGTGTCTCTACACTTCTTTTTACACGGTCAACACTAACGGGAGGTACATGACCTTGAATGATTTTGTTAGGCAACAGATTAGAACAGAGCTTGGCAAAACGAAAATGAACCGCATATATCACTGTATCGAAAATGTTACTATAATGATTGATCCATGATACATTAGGGATTCGGTCAGCCGTAGGCGATCTATCAAACTTCGCGATATTAATCACTTTTTTCCACTGGCTAGGAGACTTAGGAAATTCAGCACCATTGTACCTAATTTTTCGAAGATAGCGTTTAAAATCAAGCTTTTTTCTTTGTTTAATATCGAAAACATTACCCCTTAAGGGGCGGCCGCAAGCTATCCAAATTTTTAGCCACAACTTAGCCCGATTTTTTATTGTTTTGAGCTCTGGGTCATTCTTCCAAATTGAACTTCTTGTTTTTGCTCTAAAGCGACATAGGGGAACAGCTACTTCTTCAGACCTCTTTAAGCACGATACAATGTGGCTATAATAAATATTAAGCTGAATTCTGGCTTGTGGGGACCCAACGCTTGTACACAACAGATTAAAAGGGACTTTAATCGTTGATAGAAGGCTAACAAGCGTAGAAAAATAAAGAGGCCAGTCAGCTTTGTTCCATTCTCTTTTAGAAATCCATTTTCTAGAATTGGGACGAAGGTTCTTCTCCACAGTAGCATTAAGGGTAACAGTGAGGGATAGGGGGAGATGGTCGTAATCATGCTCATCCTGATCAACATGGACTTCGCCACAGATGAGACCAGAAGAAACGATACAATGGTCAATGTCTGAAAGTGAGCCACTATTATGGATATAGGAATGGGAGGCATCTTTCTTCAAAATTTTGTAGCTATTCGGTAAGGAATCTAACAGAAGCTCAGTCCGCACTGATGAAGAGTTAATCTTACAGTTCAGATCACCGATTAATAACCAATCCATTCCATTACTCTCAATGCCATTCAAAAGAATTTTTATTAATGCGCAAAATTTTGTAAATTTAGTTAAACTTCGGAGGGATTTCTGGTCGCAGGGGAGATAAACATTAATGAGGACAAGGTTGGCAAGACGAATAGCAATATAACAATCACTCTCGTGATAGCATAAAGGGGGTGGTGAAAACAGCGTCTTTTTTATTAAACATAATAGGCCACCTGATGGTCTGCCAGAGGTTTTGCGGGCACATTTAGAAAAAACTGAGTGTTCGTTACTTCTCTGTAGGGAGTTTAAGCTCACTAAAGGTAGGAGATGCTCCTGGAGGAATAAAACATCAAAATTTTCTAATTTCTGATCTAAAGAAACGTCTTTATCCTTAGTACCGTTAATATTGAACGAACATATAGTGAAATTAGTCTTAGCACTCATTTTCTAGTATAGGACGATCGTTTCGACAGAAGTTCACGAAGAATTCGGCATTTCGTTGAAAATGACACATGATTGCCTTGACAGTTCGCACATTTTGGTGTAGCCTGGCACGGAGAATCAGGCGAGGATTCATGTTACCCTGCGCAACGGGAGCAGCATTTTTCTTTATCACAATTTGATTTTAAGTGATTTGGTGATTGGCAATTATAACAGCTTTTGGGTGGGCGTTGGTATTTGTAAACTCGATATATCTCATACCCAATCTTTATACCAAGTCGAAGTGCATTAGCCAGCGCAACAGCGTTTTCAAAAAACACTCTAACAGCCAAAGAATTGCCTATTCGCTTCGCATGAGTAATATTATTGCAATCAATTAACATTTCCTCATCAAAATTGGTCGGTATACCTTTAATGATTCCAATATATTTCTATCCTTTTACTTTGACGTCACAATCTCTCATTACATTTGGAACGGCATTGCAAAAGTTCCTTACAGCAATCTTGTCAATTTGTACCACTAGCTTATCTCCAGAGGGCTTAATGCTGTGAATACATTCATGACCTGGAATAGAGTCTATTATTTCGCGACGCTTGGCAGGATTATCTAATTCTGATGGGACTTTAGAAATAACAACGGTCGTCAGATCGGGATTCAATGACTGAGCACCAGGGCTGCTAAGAGGGGGGAATTTAAGATCATACGACGAAATTTTCTCACGGATTTGCTTAAGTTCCGAATCAATGCTTACAAGCTTTGAGGCGAAACTAGAATAAGCCACAGCAGGAATAACAGGAACCTCGGTAGGTAAAATAATCACGTATGTAGGCAAAGACAAATTTTCGCTGTCGCATTTCTGGAAGATTTCCATCATGTCCTTAATGTGACGGTAATTAGCTTGATCGCCTTGGTGTCTTTGCACACGTTCACCTTCGTAAACATGAGACCAAAGTTCTATTTTAGCCGCCATAATAGACTTCTCATCGAAAAACCCAACAGCATGGTTAGCAATAACTTCATCACTTACTCCTTTTTTAAGATTTGATTGCACGAAATTCAACACCGACGAATGTACATATTCCGTCATAATGGTATAACCAACAAATATGGACAATTAGCCAAAGTCCAAAATCAAATCAGATTATTACTCACCATGCTGTCAAACTGCTAACATCCGATAAAATTAGTTTCAAAATAATCCTTTTCAAAGTAACTGAATTCGTTATTTTCGTCACACTAAAGTAGACCGGTTTTACTCACAGTTCATAAATATCCAATTCAAACCAAATCCTTTTACTTTGAACTCCGAATCAATATAATCCAGTTATTTGAGATGTTCTCACTCTGAAAGCTAGGTTACAACTGTCATTTATATATAAATGACGACGGGGACACAGGGAATGCTTGATTAGCAATCAGCATCAACAAAGCTAAAGGGCAATCATTAGAATAATCAGGTATAGATCTGAATACGGATTGCTTTTCCCATGGACAATTTTATGTTGCATGTTCAAGAGTTAGGTAAACCTAACAATCTATTTATATGCACAAACAATAGGACATGGAAGAATGTTGTATATTCTTAAGTTTTACGTAGTTAAATTGGACAGCGAAGAATGTTGTATATTCGCGAGTTTTATGTAGTTCAAAAAATATATATATTTATATCTATCTCAATTCACAGGTGGGACACAGGGACACAACTACAATGGCAGGTAACTAATATGGCGTGTAACGACTTACGCGTGCGGGGGGCTTGGGGGCGCGATGCCCCCCAAGCCCCCCCCAACAGCTATATATCTATATATATAAAAATAAGTTGTCTGTGTGTCTGTCGTGTGACTTCAGGTGTGTCGACTGACGTCATTGTAAGGATTGAGCTGTATGCGTCATGAAATTGTTTGTCGACTGACGTCATGTTTGTCAACTGATGAAATTACAGACCGGGAAACAAATGACGACCGGGACACGGGGATACAGGGAATATAAATGACGACCGGGAACCTCAAAGAGAAATTACAGACTGGGACACCGGGACACAGGGAATATAAATGACGACCGGGACACAATGACAAAACTACAAAGGGGACGACAGGGGTACAGGGAAGATATATAAATGACGACCGGGACACAGGGATTGTTCGAAGAGAAATTACAGACCGGGACACCGGGAAACAAATGATGACCGGGATGCTGGGACACAGGGAATATAAATGACGACTTCGACACTCAAAGAGAAAGTACAGACTGGGACACCGGGACACAAATGACGACCGGAATACTGGGAATATAAATGACGACCAGGACACAGGGACACAACTACAAGGGGGGTGCCAGGGGGCACAGGGGGATATATAAATGACGACGGGGACACAGGGAATGTTTGATTAGCAATCAGCATCAACAAAGCTAAAGGGCAATCATTAGAATAATCAGGTATAGATCTGAATACGGATTGCTTTTCCCATGGACAATTTTATGTTGCATGTTCAAGAGTTAGGTAAACCTAACAATCTATTTATATGCACAAACAATAGGACATGGAAGAATGTTGTATATTCTTAAGTTTTACGTAGTTAAAATGGACAGCGAAGAATGTTGTATATTCGCAAGTTTTATGTAGTTCAAAGAATATATATATTTATATCTATCTCAATTCACAGTTGGGACACAGGGACACAACTACAATGGCAGGTAACTAATATGGCGTGTAACGACTTACGCGCGCGGGGGGCTTGGGGGCGCGATGCCCCCCAAGCCCCCCCCTAACAGCTGTATATCTATATATATAAAAATAAGTTGTCTGTGTGTCTGTCGAGTGACTTCAGGTGTGTTGACTGACGTCATTGTAAGGATTGAGCTGTATGCGTCATGAAATTGTTTGTCGACTGATGTCATGTTTGTCAACTGATGAAATTACAGACCGGGACACAAATGACGACCGGGACAAGGGGATACAGGGAATATAAATGACGACCGGGAACCTCAAAGAGAAATTACAGACTGGGACACCGGGACACAGGGATTATAAATGACGACCGGGACACAGTGACACAACTACAAAGGGGACGACGGGGGTACAGGGAAGATATATAAATGACGACCGGGACACAGGGATTGTTCGAAGAGAAATTACAGACCGGGACACCGGGAAACAAATGACGACCGGGATGCTGGGACACAGGGAATATAAATGACGACCTCGACACTCAAAGAGATAGTACAGACTGGGACACCGGGACACAAATGACGACCGGAATACTGGGAATATAAATGACGACCAGGACACAGGGACACAACTACAAGGGGGGTGCCAGGGGGCACAGGGGGATATATAAATGACGACGGGGACACAGGGAATGTTTGATTAGCAATCAGCATCAACAATGCTAAAGGGCAATCATTAGAATAATCAGGTATAGATCTGAATACGGATTGCTTTAGAGTTAGGTAAACCTAACAATCTATTTATATGCACAAACAATAGGACATGGAAGAATGTTGTATATTCTTAAGTTTTACGTAGTTAAATTGGACAGCGAAGAATGTTGTATATTCGCAAGTTTTATGTAGTTCAAAAAATATATATATTTATATCTATCTCAATTCACAGGTGGGACACAGGGACACAACTACAATGGCAGGTAACTAATATGGCGTGTAACGACTTACGCGCGCGGGGGGCTTGGGGGCGCGATGCCCCCCCCCCCCCCAAGCCCCCCCCCCCCCCCCCAACAGCTATATATCTATATATATAAAAATAAGTTGTCTTTGTGTCTGTCGAGTGACTTCAGGTGTGTCGACTGACGTTATTGTAAGGATTGAGCTGTATGCGTCATGAAATTGTTTGTCGACTGACGTCATGTTTGTCAACTGATGAAATTACAGACCGGGACACAAATGACGACCGGGACACGGGGATTGTTCGAAGAGAAATTACAGACCGGGACACCGGGAAACAAATGACGACCGGGATGCTGGGACACAGGGAATATAAATGACGACCTCGACACTCAAAGAGAAAGTACAGACTGGGACACCAGGACACAAAGGACGACCGGAATACTGGGAATATAAATGACGACCAGGACACAGGGACACAACTACAAGGGGGGTGCCAGGGGGCGAAGGGGGATATATAAATGACGATGGGGACACAGGGAATGTTTGATTAGCAATCTGCATCAACAAAGCTAAAGGGCAATCATTAGAATAATCAGGTATAGATCTGAATACGGATTGCTTTTCCCATGGACAATTTTATGTTGCATGTTCAAGAGTTAGGTAAACCTAACAATCTATTTATATGCACAAACAATAGGACATGGAAGAATGTTGTATATTCTTAAGTTCTACGTAGTTAAATTGGACAGCGAAGAATGTTGTATATTCGCAAGTTTTATGTAGTTCAAAAAATATATATATTTATATCTATCTCAATTCACAGGTGGGACACAGGGACACAACTACAATGGCAGGTAACTAATATGGCGTGTAACGACATACGCGCGGGGGGGGCTTGGGGGCGCGATGCCCCCAAACTCCCATCCCCCAACAGCTATATATCTATATATATAAAAATAAGTTGTCTGTGTGTCTGTCGAGTGACTTCAGGTGTGTCGACTGACGTCATTGTAAGGATTGAGCTGTATGCGTCATGAAATTGTTTGTCGACTGACGTTATGTTTATCAACTGATGAAATTACAGACCGGGACACAAATGACGACCGGGACACGGGGATACAGGGAATATAAATGACGACCGGGAACCTCAAAGAGAAATTACAGACTGGGACACCGGGACACAGGGAATATAAATGACGACCAGGACACAGTGACACAACTACAAAAGGGACGACGGGGATACAGGGAAGATATATAAATGACGACCGGGACACAGGGATTGTTCGAAGAGAAATTACAGACCGGGACACCGGGAAACAAATGACGACCGGGATGCTGGGACACAGGGAATATAAATGACGACCTCGACACTCAAAGAGAAAGTACAGACTGGGACACCGGGACACAAATGACGACCGGAATACTGGGAATATAAATGACGACCAGGACACAGGGACACAACTACAAGGGGGGTGCCAGGGGGCACAGGGGGATATATAAATGACGACGGGGACACAGGGAATGTTTGATTAGCAATCAGCATCAACAAAGCTAAAGGGCAATCATTAGAATAATTAGGTATAGATCTGAATACGGATTGCTTTTCCCATGGACAATTTTATGTTGCATGTTCAAGAGTTAGGTAAACCTAACAATCTATTTATATGCACAAACAATAGGACATGGAAGAATGTTGTATATTCTTAAGTTTTACGTAGTTAAATTGGACAGCGAAGAATGTTGTATATTCGCAAGTTTTTTGTAGTTCAAAAAATATATATGTTTATATCTATCTCAATTCACAGTTGGGACACAGGGACACAGCTACAATGGCAGGTAACTAATATGGCGTGTAAGGACTTACGCGCGCGGGGGGCTTGGGGGCGCGATGCCCCCCCAAGCCACCCCCCCAACAGCTATATATCTATATATATAAAAATAAGTTGTCTGTGTGTCTGTCGAGTGACTTCAGGTGTGTCGACTGACGTCATTGTAAGGATTGAGCTGTATGCGTCATGAAATTGTTTGTCGACTGACGTCATGTTTGTCAACTGATGAAATTACAGACCGTGACACAAATGACGACCGGGACACGGGGATACAGGGAATATAAATGACGACCGGGAACCTCAAAGACAAATTACAGACTGGGACACCGGGACACAGGGAATATAAATGACGACCGGGACACAGTGACACAACTACAAAGGGGACGACGGGGGTACAGGGAAGATATATAAATGACGACCGGGACACAGGGATTGTTCGAAGAGAAATTACAGACCGGGACACCGGGAAACAAATGACGACCGGGATGCTGGGACACAGGGAATATAAATGACGACCTCGACACTCAAAGAGAAAGTACAGACTGGGACACCGGGACACAAATGACGACCGGAATACTGGGAATATAAATGACGACCAGGACACAGGGACACAACTACAAGGGGGGTGTCAGGGGGCACAGGGGGATATATAAATGACGACGGGGACACAGGGAATGTTTGATTAGCAATCAGCATCAACAAAGCTAAAGGGCAATCATTAGAATAATCAGGTATAGATCTGAATGCGGATTGCTTTTCCCATGGACAATTTTATGTTGCATGTTCAAGAATTAGGTAAACCTAACAATCAATTTATATGCACAAACAATAGGACATGGAAGAATGTTGTATATTCTTAAGTTTTACGTAGTTAAATTGGACAGCGAAGAATGTTGTATATTCGCAAGTTTTATGTAGTTCAAAAAATATATATATTTATATCTATCTCAATTCACAGGTGGGACACAGGGACACAACTACAATGGCAGGTAACTAATATGGCGTGTAACAACTTACGTGCGCGGGGGGCTTGGGGGCGCGATGCCCCCCCAAGCCCCCCCCAAACAGCTATATATCTATATATATAAAAATAAGTTGTCTGTGTGTCTGTCGAGTGACTTCAGGTGTGTCGACTGACGTCATTGTAAGGATTGAGCTGTATGCGTCATGAAATTGTTTGTCGACTGACGTCATGTTTGTCAACTGATGAAATTACAGACCGGGACACAAATGACGACCGGGACACGGGGATACAGGGAATATAAATGACGACCGGGAACCTCAAAGAGAAATTACAGACTGGGACACCGGGACACAGGGAATATAAATGACGACCGGGACACAGTGACACAACTACAAAGGGGACGACGGGGGTAAAGGGAAGATATATAAATGACGACCGGGACACAGGGATTGTTCGAAGAGAAATTACAGACCGGGACACCGGGAAACAAATGACGACCGGGATGCTGGGACACAGGGAATATAAATGACGACCTCGACACTCAAAGAGAAAGTACAGACTGGGACACCGGGACACAAATGACGACCGGAATACTGGGAATATAAATGACGACCAGGACACAGGGACACAACTACAAGGGGGGTGCCAAGGGGCACAGGGGGATATATAAATGACGACGGGGACACAGGGAATGTTTGATTAGCAATCAGCATCAACAGCTAAAGGGCAATCATTAGAATAATCAGGTATAGAACTGAATACGGATTGCTTTTCCCATGGACAATTTTATGTTGCATGTTCAAGAGTTAGGTAAACCTAACAATCTATTTATATGCACAAACAATAGGACATGGAAGAATGTTGTATATTCTTAAGTTTTACGTAGTTAAATTGGACAGCGAAGAATGTTGTATATTCGCAAGTTTTATGTAGTTCAAAAAATATATATATTTATATCTATCTCAATTCACAGGTGGGACACAGGGACACAACTACAATGGAAGGTAACTAATATGGCGTGTAACGACTTACGCGGGCGGGGGGCTTGGGGGCGCGATGCCCCCCGAGCCCCCCCCAACAGCTATATATCTATATATATAAAAATAAGTTGTCTGTGTGTCTGTCGAGTGACTTCAGTTGTGTCGACTGACGTCATTGTAAGGATTGAGCTGTATGCGTCATGAAATTGTTTGTCGACTGACGTCATGTTTGTCAACTGATGAAATTACAGACCGGGACACAAATGACGACCGGGACACGGGGATACAGGGAATATAAATGACGACCGGGAACCTCAAAGAGAAATTACAGACTGGGACACCGGGACACAGGGAATATAAATGACGACCGGGACACAGTGACACAACTACAAAGGGGACGACGGGGGTACAGGGAAGATATATAAATGACGACCGGGACACAGGGATTGTTCGAAGAGAAATTACAGACCGGGACACCGGGAAACAAATGACGACCGGGATGCTGGGACACAGGGAATATAAATGACGACCTCGACACTCAAAGAGAAAGTACAGACTGGGACACCGGGACACAAATGACGACCGGAATACTGGGAATATAAATGACGACCAGGATACAGGGACACAACTACAAGGGGGATGCCAGGGGGCACAGGGGGATATATAAATGACGACGGGGACACAGGGAATGTTTGATTAGCAATCAGCATCAACAAAGCTAAAGGGCAATCATTAGAATAATCAGGTATAGATCTGAATACGGATTGCTTTTCCCATGGACAATTTTATGTTGCATGTTCAAGAGTTAGGTAAACCTAACAATCTATTTATATGCACAAACAATAGGACATGGAAGAATGTTGTATATTCTTAAGTTTTACGTAGTTAAATTGGACAGCGAAGAATGTTGTATATTCGCAAGTTTTATGTAGTTCAAAAAATATATATATTTATATCTATCTCAATTCACAGGTGGGACACAGGGACAAAACTACAATGGCAGGTAACTAATATGGCATGTAACGACTTACGCGCGCGGGGGGCTTGGGGGTGCGATGCCCCCCCCAAGCCCCCCCCCCAAACAGCTATATATCTATATATATATGAAAATAAGTTGTCTGTGTGTCTGTCGAGTGACTTCAGGTGTGTTGACTGACGTCATTGTAAGGATTGAGCTGTATGCGTCATGAAATTGTTTGTCGACTGACGTCATGTTTGTCAACTGATGAAATTACAGACTGGGACACAAATGACGACCGGGACACGGGGATACAGGGAATATAAATGACGACCGGGAACCTCAAAGATAAAATACAGACTGGGACACCGGGACACAGGGAATATAAATGACGACCGGGACACAGTGACACAACTACAAAGGGGACGACGGGGGTACAGGGAAGATATATAAATAACGACCGGGACACAGGGATTGTTCGAAGAGAAATTACAGACCGGGATACCGGGAAACAAATGATGACCGGGATGCTGGGACACAGGGAATATAAATGACGACCTCGACACTAAAAGAGAAAGTACAGACTGAAATTGTTTGTCGACTGACGTCATGTTTTTCAACTGATGAAATTACAGACCGGGACACAAATGACGACCGGGACACGGGGATACAGGGAATATAAATGACGACCGGGAACCTCAAAGAGAAATTACAGACTGGGACACCGGGACACAGGGAATATAAATGACGACCGGGACACAGTGACACAACTACAAAGGGGACGACGGGGGTACAGGGAAGATATATAAATGACGACCGGGACACAGGGATTGTTCGAAGAGAAATTACAGACCGGGACACCGGGAAACAAATGACGACCGGGATGCTGGGACACAGGGAATATAAATGACGACCTCGACACTCAAAGAGAAAGTACAGACTGGGACACCGGGAAACAAATGACGACCGGAATACTGGGAATATAAATGACGACGAGGACACAGAGGACACAACTACAAGGGGGGTGCCAGGGGGCACAGGGGGATATATAAATGACGACGGGGACACAGGGAATGTTTGATTAGCAATCAGCATCAACAAAGCTAAAGGGCAATCATTAGAATAATCAGGTATAGATCTGAATACGGATTGCTTTTCCCATGGACAATTTTATGTTGCATGTTCAAGAGTTAGGAAAACCTAACAATCTATTTATATGCACAAACAATAGGACATGGAAGAATGTTGTATATTCTTAAGTTTTACGTAGTTAAATTGGACAGCGAAGAATGTTGTATATTCGCAAGTTTTATGTAGTTCAAAAAATATATATATTTATATCTATCTCAATTCACAGGTAGGACACAGGGACACAACTGCAATGGCAGGTAACTAATATGGCGTGTAACGACTTACGCGCGCGGGGGACTTGTGGGCGCGATGCCTCCCCAAGCCCCCCCCCCCCCAACAGCTATATATCTATATATATATAAATAAGTTGTCTGTGTGTCTGTCGAGTGACTTCAGGTGTGTCGACTGACGTCATTGTAAGGATTGAGCTGTATGCATCATGAAATTGTTTGTCGACTGACGTCATGTTTGTCAACTGATGAAATTACAGACCGGGACACAAATGACGACCGGGACACGGGGATACAGGGAATATAAATGACGACCAGGAACCTCAAAGATAAATTACAGACTGGGACAACGGGACACAGAGAATATAAATGACGACCGGGACACAGTGACACAACTACAAAGGGGACGACGGGGGTACAGGGAAGATATATAAATGACGACCGGGACACAGGGATTGTTCGAAGAGAAATTACAGACCGGGACACCGGGAAACAAATGACGACCGGGATGCTGGGACACAGGGAATATAAATGACGACCTCGACACTCAAAGAGAAAGTACAGACTGGGACACCGGGACACAAATGACGACCGGAATACTGGGAATATAAATGACGACCAGGACACAGGGACACAACTACAAGGGGGGTGCCAGGGGGCACAGGGGGATATATAAATGACGACGAGGACACAGGGAATGTTTGATTAGCAATCAGCATCAACAAAGCTAAAGGGCAATCATTAGAATAATCAGGTATAGATCTGAATACGGATTGCTTTTCCCATGGACAATTTTATGTTGCTTGTTCAAGAGTTAGGTAAACCTAACAATCTATTTATATGCACAAACAATAGGACATGGAAGAATGTTGTATATTCTTAAGTTTTACGTAGTTAAATTGGACAGCGAAGAATGTTGTATATTCGCGAGTTTTATGTAGTTAAAAAAATATATATATTTATATCTATCTCAATTCACAGGTGGGACACAGGGACACAACTACAATGGCAGGTAACTAATATGGCGTGTAACGACTTACGCGCACGGGGGGCTTGGGGGCGCGATGCCCCCCCAAACCTCCCCCCAACAGCTATATATCTATATATATAAAAATAAGTTGTCTGTGTGTCTGTCGAGTGACTTCAGGTGTGTCGACTGACGTCATTGTAAGGATTGAGCTGTATGCGTCATGAAATTGTTTGTCGACTGACGTCATGTTTGTCAACTGATGAAATTACAGACCGGGACACAAATGACGACCGGGACACGGGGATACAGGGAATATAAATGACGACCGGGAACCTCAAAGATAAATTACAGACTGGGACACCGGGACACAGGGAATATAAATGACGACCGGGACACAGTGACACAACTACAAAGGGGACGACGGGGGTACAGGGAAGATATATAAATAACGACCGGGACACAGGGATTGTTCGAAGAGAAATTACAGACCGGGACACCGGGAAACAAATGACGACCGGGATGCTGGGACACAGGGAATATAAATGACGACCTCGACACTCAAAGAGAAAGTACAGACTGGGACACCGGGACACAAATGATGACCGGAATACTGGGAATATAAATGACGACCAGGACACAGGGACACAACTGTAAGGGGCGTGCCAGGGGGCACAGAGGGATATATAAATGACGACGGGGACACAGGGAATGTTTGATTAGCAATCAGAATCAACAAAGCTAAAGGGCAATCATTAGAATAATCAGGTATAGATCTGAATACGGATTGCTTTTCCCATGGACAATTTTATGTTGCATGTTCAAGAGTTAGGTAAACCTAACAATCTATTTATATGCACAAACAATAGGACATGGAAGAATGTTGTATATTCTTAAGTTTTACGTAGTTAAATTGGACAGCGAAGAATGTTGTATATTCGCAAGTTTTATGTAATTCAAAAAATATATATATTTATATCTATCTCAATTCACAGGTGGGACACAGGGACACAACTACAATGGCAGGTAACTAATATGGCGTGTAACGACTTACGCGTGCGGGGGGCTTGGGGGCGCGATGCCCCCCCAAGCCCCCCCCCCAACAGCTATATATCTATATATATAAAAATAAGTTGTCTGTGTGTCTGTCGAGTGACTTCAGGTGTGTCGACTGACGTCATTGTAAGGATTGAGCTGTATGCGTCATGAAATTGTTTGTCGACTGACGTCATGTTTGTCAACTGATGAAATTACAGACCGGGACACAAATGACGACCGGGACACGGGGATACAGGGAATATAAATGACGACCGGGAACCTCAAAGAGAAATTACAGACTGGGACACCGGGACACAGGGAATATAAATGACGACCGGGACACAGTGACACAACTACAAAGGAGACGACGGGGGTACAGGGAAGATATATAAATGACGACCGGGACACAGGGATTGTTCGAAGAGAAATTACAGACCGGGACACCGGGAAACAAATGACGACCGGGATGCTGGGACACAGGGAATATAAATGACGACCTCGACACTCAAAGAGAAAGTACAGACTGGGACACCGGGACACAAATGACGACCGGAATACTGGGAATATAAATGACGACCAGGACACAGGGACACAACTACAAGGGGGTTGCCAGGGGGCACAGGGGGATATATAAATGACGACGGGGACACAGGGAATGTTTGATTAGCAATCAGCATCAACAAAGCTAAAGGGCAATCATTAGAATAATCAGGTATAGATCTGAATACGGATTTCTTTTCCCATGGACAATTTTATGTTGCATGTTCAAGAGTTATGTAAACCTAACAATCTATTTATATGCACAAACAATAGAACATGGAAGAATGTTGTATATTCTTAAGTTTTACGTAGTTAAATTGGACAGCGAAGAATTTTGTATATTCGCAAGTTTTATGTAGTTCAAAAAATATATATATTTATATCTATCTCAATTCACAGGTGGGACACAGGGACACAACTACAATGGCAGGTAACTAATATGGCGTGTAACGATTTACGCGCGCGGGGGCTTGGGGGCGCGATGCCCCCCCAAGCCCCCCCCCCAACAGCTATATATCTATATATATAAAAATAAGTTGTCTGTGTGTCTGTCGAGTGACTTCAGGTGGGTCGACTGACGTCATTGTAAGGATTGAGCTGTATTAGTCATGAAATTGTTTTTCGACTGACGTCATGTTTGTCAACTGATGAAATTACAGACCGGGACACAAATGACGACCGGGACACGGGGATACAGGGAATATAAATGACGACCGGGAACCTCAAAGAGAAATTACAGACTGGGACACCGGGACACAGGGAATATAAATGACGACCGGGACACAGTGACACAACTACAAAGGGGACGACGGGGGTACAGGGAAGATATATAAATGACGACCGGGACACAGGGATTGTTCGAAGAGAAATTACAGACCGGGACACCGGGAAACAAATGACGACCGGGATGCTGGGACACAGGGAATATAAATGACGACCTTGACACTCAAAGAGAAAGTACAGACTGGGACACCGGGACACAAATGACGACCGGAATACTGGGAATATAAATGACGACCAGGACACAGGGACACAACTACAAGGGGGGTGCCAGGGGGCACAGGGGGATATATAAATGACGACAGGGACACAGGGAATGTTTGATTAGCAATCAGCATCAACAAAGCTAAAGGGCAATCATTAGAATAATCAGGTATAGATCTGAATACGGATTGCTTTTCCCATGGACAATTTTATGTTGCATGTTCAAGAGTTAGGTAAACCTAACAATCTATTTATATGTACAAGCAATAGGACATGGAAGAATGTTGTATATTCTTAAGTTTTACGTAGTTAAATTGGACAGCGAAGAATGTTGTATATTCGCAAGTTTTATGTAGTTCAAAAAATATATATATTTATATCTATCTCAATTCACAGGTGGGACACAGGGACACAACTACAATGGCAGGTAACTAATATGGCGTGTAACGACTTACGCGCGCCGGGGGCTAGGGGGCGCGATGCCCCCCCAAGCCCCCCACCCCCCCAACAGCTATATATCTATATATATATAAAAATAAGTTGTCTGTGTGTCTGTCGAGTGACTTCAGGTGTGTCGACTGACGTCATTGTAAGGATTGAGCTGTATGCGTCATGAAATTGTTTGTCAACTGACGTCATGTTTGTCAACTGATGAAATTACAGACCGGGACACAAATGACGACCGGGACACGGGGATACAGGGAATATAAATGACGACCGGGAACCTCAAAGAGAAATTACAGACTGGGACATAGGGACACAGGGAATATAAATGACGACCGGGACACAGTGACACAACTACAAAGGGGACGACGGGGTTACAGGGAAGATATATAAATGACGACCGGGACACAGGGATTGTTCGAAGAGAAATTACAGACCGGGACACCGGAAACAAATGACGACCGGGATGCTGGGACACAGGGAATATAAATGACGACCTCGACACTCAAAGAGAAAGTACAGACTGGGACACCGGGACACAAATGACGACCGGAATACTGGGAATATAAATGACGACCAGGACACAGGGACACAACTACAAGGGGGGTGCCAGGGGACACAGGGGGATATATAAATGACGACGGGGACACAGGGAATGTTTGATTAGCAATCAGCATCAACAAAGCTAAAGGGCAATCATTAGAATAATCAGGTATAGATCTGAATACGGGTTGCTTTTCCCATGGACAATTTTATGTTACATGTTCAAGAGTTAGGTAAACCTAACAATCTATTTATATGCACAAACAATAGGACATGGAAGAATGTTGTATATTCTTAAGTTTTACGTAGTTAAATTGGACAGCGAAGAATGTTGTATATTCGCAAGTTTTATGTAGTTCAAAAAATATATATATTTATATCTATCTCAATTCACAGGTGGGACACAGGGACACAACTACAATGGCAGGTAACTAATATGGCGTGTAACGACTTACGCACGCGGGGGGCTGGGGGGCGCGATGCCCCCCCAAGCCCCCCCCCCAACAGCCATATATCTATATATATAAAAATAAGTTGTATGTGTGTCTGTCGAGTGACTTCAGGTGTGTCGACTGACGTCATTGTAAGGATTGAGCTGTATGCGCCATGAAATTGTTTGTCGACTGACGTCATGTTTGTCAACTGATGAAATTACAGACCGGGACACAAATGACGACCGGGACACGGGGATACAGGGAATATAAATGACGACCGGGAACCTCAAAGAGAAATTACAGACTGGGACACCGGGACACAGGGAATATAAATGACGACCGGGACACAGTGACACAACTACAAAGGGGACGACGGGGGTACAGGGAAGATATATAAATGACGACCGGGACACAGGGATTGTTCGAAGAGAAATTACAGACCGGGACACCGGGAAACAAATGACGACCGGGATGCTGGGACACAGGGAATATAAATGACGACCTCGACACTCAAAGAGAAAGTACAGACTGGGACACCGGGACACAAATGACAAACGGAATACTGGGAATATAAATGAAGACCAGGACACAGAGACACAACTACAAGGGGGGTGCCAGGGGGCACAGGGGGATATATAAATGACGACGGGGACACAGGGAATGTTTGATTAGCAATCAGCATCAACAAAGCTAAAGGGCAATCATTAGAATAATCAGGTATAGATCTGAATACGGATTGCTTTTCCCATGGACAATTTTATGTTGCATGTTCAAGAGTTAGGTAAACCTAACAATCTATTTATATGCACAAACAATAGGACATGGAAGAATGTTGTATATTCTTAAGTTTTACGTAGTTAAATTGGACAGCGAAGAATGTTGTATATTTGCAAGTCTTATGTAGTTCAAAAAATATATATATTTATATCTATCTCAATTCACAGGTGGGACACAGGGACACAACTACAATGGCAGGTAACTAATATGGCGTGTAATGACTTACGCACGCGGGGGGCTTGGGGGCGCGATGCCCCTCCAAGCCCCCCCCCCCTCCAACAGCTATATATCTATATATATAAAAATAAGTTGTCTGTGTGTCTGTCTAGTGACTTCAGGTGTGTCGACTAACGTCATTGTAAGGATTGAGCTGTATGCGTCATGAAATTGTTTGTCGACTGACGTCATGTTTGTCAACTGATGAAATTACAGACCGGGACACAAATGACGACCGGGACACGGGGATACAGGGAATATAAATGACGACCGGGAACCTCAAAGAGAAATTACAGACTGGGACACCGGGACACAGGGAATATAAATGACGACCGGGACACAGTGACACAACTATAAAGGGGACGACGGGGGTATAGGGAAGATATATAAATGACGACCGGGACACAGGGATTGTTCGAAGAGAAATTACAGACCAGGACACCGGGAAACAAATGACGACCGGGATGCTGGAACACAGGGAATATAAATGACGACCTCGACACTCAAAGAGAAAGTACAGACTGGGACACCGGGACACAAATGACGACCGGAATACTGGGAATATAAATGACGACCAGGACACAGGGACACAACTACAAGGGGGGTGCCAGGGGGCACAGGGGGATATATAAATGACGACGGGGACACAGGGAATGTTTGATTAGCAATCAGCATCAACAAAGCTAAAGGGCAATCATTAGAATAATCAGATATAGATCTGAATACGGATTGCTTTTCCCATGGACAATTTTATGTTGCATGTTCAAGAGTTAGGTAAACCTAACAATCTATTTATATGCAAAAACAATAGGACATGGAAGAATGTTGTATATTCTTAAGTTTTACGTAGTTAAATTGGACAGCGAAGAATGTTGTATATTCGCAAGTTTTATGTAGTTCAAAAAATATATATATTTATATCTATCTCAATTCACAGGTGGGACACAGGGACACAACTACAATGGCAGGTAACTAATATGGCGTGTATCGACTTACGCGCGCGGGGGGCTTGGGGGCGCGATGCCCACCCAAGCCCCCCCCCCCCCCCAACAGCTATATATCTATATATATAAAAATAAGTTGTCTGTGTGTCTGTCGAGTGACTTCAGGTGTGTCGACTGACGTCATTGTAAGGATTGAGCTGTATGCGTCATGAAATTGTTTGTCGACTGACGTCATGTTTGTCAACTGATGAAATTACAGACCGGGACACAAATGACGATCGGGACACGGAGATACAGGGAATATAAATGACGACCGGGAACCTCAAAGAGAAATTACAGACTGGGACACCGGGACACAGGGAATATAAATGACGACCGGGAAACAGTGACAAAACTACAAAGGGGACGACAGGGGTACAGGGAAGATATATAAATGACGACCGGGACACAGGGATTGTTCGAAGAGAAATTACAGACCGGGACACCGGGAAACAAATGACGACCGGGATGCTGGGACACGGGGAATATAAATGACGACCTCGACACTCAAAGAGAAAGTACAGACTGGGACACCGGGACACAAATGACGACCTGAATACTGGGAATATAAATGACGACCAGGACACAGGGACACAACTACAAGGGGGGTGCCAGGGGGCACAGGGGGATATATAAATGACGACGGGGACACAGGGAATGTTTGATTAGCAATCAGCATCAACAAAGCTAAAGGGCAATCATTAGAATAATCAGGTATAGATCTGAATACGGATTGCTTTTCCAATGGACAATTTTATGTTGCATGTTCAAGAGTTAGGTAAACCTAACAATCTATTTATATGCACAAACAATAGGACATGGAAGAATGTTGTATATTCTTAAGTTTTACGTAGTTAAATTGGACAGCGAAGAATGTTGTATATTCGCAAGTTTTATGTAGTTCAAAGAATATATATATTTATATCTATCTCAATTCACAGGTGGGACACAGGGACACAACTACAATGGCAGGTAACTAATATGGCGTGTAACGCCATACGTGCGCGGGGGGCTTGGGGGCGCGATGCCCCCCAAGCCCCCCCCCCCCCAACAGCTATATATCTATATATATAAAAATAAGTTGTCTGTGTGTCTGTCGAGTGACTTCAGGTGTGTTGACTGACGTCATTGTAAGGATTGAGCTGTATGCGTCATGAAATTGTTTGTCGACTGATGTCATGTTTGTCAACTGATGAAATTACAGACCGGGACACAAATGACGACCGGGACACGGGGATACAGGGAATATAAATGACGACCGGGAACCTCAAAGAGAAATTACAGACTGGGACACCGGGACACAGGGAATATAAATGACGACCGGGACACAGTGACACAACTACAAAGGGGACGACGGGGGTACAGGGAAGATATATAAATGACGACCGGGACACAAGGATTGTTCGAAGAGAAATTACAGACCGGGACACCGGGAAACAAATGACGACCGGGATGCTGGGACACAGGGAAGATAAATGACGACCTCGACACTCAAAGAGAAAGTACAGACTGGGACACCGGGACACAAATGACGACCGGAATACTGGGAATATAAATGACGACCAGGACACAGGGACACAACTACAAGGGGGGTGCCAGGGGGCACAGGGGGATATAATAATAATTTATTTGTTACCCGCTTGTTTTGGCAAATTAAGCGGAGTAAATCCATTAAGGAAAGAAAAACGAAATAACACAAACAATACAATTAATACAGTCTAATCAAAGGGTGGTAAGGGCCCAAGCGTTGACAGGCCTCAGCACCTAATCTAGCATAGAGTTTTTTATAAACGAAAATAATATCAGTGGCACAAAACTTTCTGATAATCTTCTGATTTCTATAAGAACGAGGCAGATACAATAAATATTTACAATAACGAAAATACATAACTCTTATGCCCTGCAAATCTTGATTATTAAACAACGGGCGCAAACCGGAAAGAAACAATATAGAATGATCGCAATATGTAGAATAAATTCTGGATAAAGCCTTTCGTGAAAATCTGCCTCGGTTCGGGACAATTTTCTCGTACCTTTTTTTAAGTTTACTTTTAATATCATTTAGCCCACAGGATCGAAAAGCCGATAAAGATGAACAAATACTAATACCAAGCCACCGAATCGAAGAAACGAGCTTAACTGAAAAATAACCACAATCAAGATCACTACTTTGATGCTTAGCATTAAAAACTAAATATTCACATTTTTCAGTATTAAGCTTGAGGCCGATTTCCTCAAAAGACTTAGAAACAAGCTGGGTCGACTTAATTAGGCTAGATTTAGTGCGGCTGATCAAAAGTAAATCATCTGCATATGCAATGTACGAAAGATTAGTTAGGCCTAAAAAACATGATGGATTAATACGTGGCAAAACAGAATAAAGACAAGCATTAAAAAGATAAGGGGATAAGACTCCTCCTTGCCTAAGACCAGAACGGATGGGGATATTACCAACGTAGGTGTCACCTGACTTGAGTCGAACATATGAATTAGCATACCAAAAACGAAGAGTTGATATAATAGACACATTTGCACCAAGTTGGATTAAAGAATACCAAAGTTGGCTATGACAAATTGAATCAAAAGCTTTTGAAACATCAAGTGCACAAAAATGAACCTCAAAACCATTTTTATGCGCTTCATGTAATAGCGAAACTATAGCACGATGAGCATGTTGGCATCCTATATACGGCTTAAAGCCAAACTGATTAGACATATAATCTACATTAGACAGGAGATCAGGGAGCAAAACATATTCAAATACTTTACTTAAAGTACAAGCAACCGTAATAGGCCTATACGAAGCGCAACTAGTTGGGTCCTTACCACGTTTCAAAATTGACGTAATGTTACCAACTAAAAAAGAATCAGGGACTAAAGAAGAGCATAAACACATCTGAAAAAGTAACTGCAAGTGATAAACTAATTCCTCCGAATCGGTGTTGAGGTGAAAAGCACTGATCCCGTCTATATCAAGATTTCGATTTAAGTGTCTCTACACTTCTTTTTACACGGTCAACACTAACGGGAGGTACATGACCTTGAATGATTTTGTTAGGCAACAGATTAGAACAGAGCTTGGCAAAACGAAAATGAACCGCATATATCACTGTATCGAAAATGTTACTATAATGATTGATCCATGATACATTAGGGATTCGGTCAGCCGTAGGCGATCTATCAAACTTCGCGATATTAATCACTTTTTTCCACTGGCTAGGAGACTTAGGAAATTCAGCACCATTGTACCTAATTTTTCGAAGATAGCGTTTAAAATCAAGCTTTTTTCTTTGTTTAATATCGAAAACATTACCCCTTAAGGGGCGGCCGCAAGCTATCCAAATTTTCGTTGATAGAAGGCTAACAAGCGTTTTGTAAATTTAGTTAAACTTCGGAGGGATTTCTGGTCGCAGGGGAGATAAACATTAATGAGGACAAGGTTGGCAAGACGAATAGCAATATAACAATCACTCTCGTGATAGCATAAAGGGGGTGGTGAAAACAGCGTCTTTTTTATTAAACATAATAGGCCACCTGATGGTCTGCCAGAGGTTTTGCGGGCACTTTTAGAAAAAACTGAGTGTTCGTTACTTCTCTGTAGGGAGTTTAAGCTCACTAAAGGTAGGAGATGCTCCTGGAGGAATAAAACATCAAAATTTTCTAATTTCTGATCTAAAGAAACGTCTTTATCCTTAGTACCGTTAATATTGAACGAACATATAGTGAAATTAGTCTTAGCACTCATTTTCTAGTATAGGACGATCGTTTCGACAGAAGTTCACGAAGAATTCGGCATTTCATTGAAAATGAAACATGATTGCCTTGACAGTTCGCACATTTTGGTGTAGCCTGGCACGGAGAATCAGGCGAGGATTCATGTTGCCCTGCGCAACGGGAGCAGCATTTTTCTTTATCACAATTTGATTTTAAGTGATTTGGTGATTGGCAATTATAACAGCATTTGGGTGGGCGTTGGTATTTGTAAACTCGATATATCTCATACCCAATCTTTATACCAAGTCGAAGTGCATTAGCCAGCGCAACAGCGTTTTCAAAAAACACTCTACAGACCGGGACACAAATGACGACCGGGACACGGGGATACAGGGAATATAAATGACGACCGGGAACCTCAAAGAGAAATTACAGACTGGGACACCGGGACACAGGGAATATAAATGACGACCGGGACACAGTGACACAACTATAAAGGGGACGACGGGGGTATAGGGAAGATATATAAATGACGACCGGGACACAGGGATTGTTCGAAGAGAAATTACAGACCAGGACACCGGGAAACAAATGACGACCGGGATGCTGGGACACAGGGAATATAAATGACGACCTCGACACTCAAAGAGAAAGTACAGACTGGGACACCGGGACACAAATGACGACCGGAATACTGGGAATATAAATGACGACCAGGACACAGGGACACAACTACAAGGGGGGTCCAGGGGGCACAGGGGGATATATAAATGACGACGGGGACACAGGGAATGTTTGATTAGCAATCAGCATCAACAAAGCTAAAGGGCAATCATTAGAATAATCAGGTATAGATCTGAATACGGATTGCTTTTCCCATGGACAATTTTATGTTGCATGTTCAAGAGTTAGGTAAACCTAACAATCTATTTATATGCACAAACAATAGGACATGGAAGAATGTTGTATATTCTTAAGTTTTACGTAGTTAAATCGGACAGCGAAGAATGTTGTATATTCGCAAGTTTTATGTAGTTCAAAAAATATATATATTTATATCTATCTCAATTCACAGGTGGGACACAGGGACACAACTACAATGGCAGGTAACTAATATGGCGTGTAACGACTTACGCGCGCGGGGGGCTTGGGGGCGCGATGCCCCCCAAGCCCCCCCCCCCCCCCCAACAGCTATATATCTATATATATAAAAATAAGTTGTCTGTGTGTCTGTCGAGTGACTTCAGGTGTGTCGACTGACGTCATTGTAAGGATTGAGCTGTATGCGTCATGAAATTGTTTGTCGACTGACGTCATGTTTGTCAACTGATGAAATTACAGACCGGGACACAAATGACGACCGGGACACGGGGATACAGGGAATATAAATGACGACCGGGACACAGTGACACAACTACAAAGGGGACGATGGGGGTACAGGGAAGATATATAAATGACGACCGGGACACAGGGATTGTTCGAAGAGAAATTACAGACCGGGACACCGGGAAACAAATGACGACCGGGATGCTGGGACACAGGGAATATAAATGACGACCTCGACACTCAAAGAGAAAGTACAGACTGGGACACCGGGACACAAATGACGACCGGAATACTGGGAATATAAATGACGACCAGGACACAGGGACACAACTACAAGGGGGGTGCCAGGGGGCACAGGGGGATATATAAATGACGACGGGGACACAGGGAATGTTTGATTAGCAATCAGCATCAACAATGCTAAAGGGCAATCATTAGAATAATCAGGTATAGATCTGAATACGGATTGCTTTTCCCATGGACAATTTTATGTTGCATGTTCAAGAGTTAGGTAAACCTAACAATCTATTTATATGCACAAACAATAGGACATGGAAGAATGTTGTATATTCTTAAGTTTTACGTAGTTAAATTGGACAGCGAAGAATGTTGTATATTCACAAGTTTTATGTAGTTCAAAAAATATATATATTTATATCTATCTCAATTCACAGGTGGGACACAGGGACACAACTACAATGGCAGGTAACTAATATGGCGTGTAACGACTTACGCGCGCGGGGGGCTTGGGGGCACGATGCCCCCCCAAGCCCCCCCCCCCCCCCAACAGCTATATATCTATATATATAAAAATAAGTTGTCTGTGTGTCTGTCGAGTGACTTCAGGTGTGTCGACTGACGTCATTGTAAGGATTGAGCTGTATGCGTCATGAAATTGTTTGTCGACTGACGTCATGTTTGTCAACTGATGAAATTACAGACCGGGACACAAATGACGACCGGGACACGGGGATACAGGGAATATAAATGACGACCGGGAACCTCAAAGAAAAATTACAGACTGGGATACCGGGACACAGGGAATATAAATGACGACCGGGACACAACTACAAAGGGGACGACGGGGGTACAGGGAAGATATATAAATGACGACCGGGACACAGGGATTGTTCGAAGAGAAATTACAGACCGGGACACCGGGAAACAAATGACGACCGGGATGCTGGGACACAGGGAATATAAATGACGACCTCGACACTCAAAGAGAAAGTACAGACTGGGACACCGGGACACAAATGACGACCGGAATACTGGGAATATAAATGACGACCAGGACACAGGGACACAACTACAAGGGGGGTGCCAGGGGGCACAGGGGGATATATAATGACGACGGGGACACAGGGAATGTTTGATTAACAATCAGCATCAACAAAGCTAAAGGGCAATCATTAGAATAATCAGGTATAGATCTGAATACGGATTGCTTTTCCCATGGACAATTTTATGTTGCATGTTCAAGAGTTAGGTAAACCTAACAATCTATTTATATGCACAAACAATAGGACATGGAAGAATGTTGTATATTCTTAAGTTTTACGTAGTAAAATTGGACAGCGAAGAATGTTGTATATTCGCAAGTTTTATGTAGTTCAAAAAATGTATATATTTATATCTATCTCAATTCACAGGTGGGACACAGGGACACAACTACAATGGCAGGTAACTAATATGGCGTGTAACGACTTACGCGCGCGGGGGGCTTGGGGGCGCTATGCCCCCCAAGCCACCCCCCCCCCCAACAGCTATATATCTATATATATAAAAATAAGTTGTCTGTGTGTCTGTCGAGTGACTTCAGGTGTGTCGACTGACGTCATTGTAAGGATTGAGCTGTATGCGTCATGAAATTGTTTGTCGACTGACGTCATGTTTGTCAACTGGTGAAATTACAGACCGGGACACAAATGACGACCGGGACACGGGGATACAGGGAATATAAATGACGACCGGGAACCTCAAAGAGAAATTACAGACTGGGACACCGGGACACAGGGAATATAAATGACGACCGGGACACAGGGATTGTTCGAAGAGAAATTACAGACCGAGACACCGGGAAACAAATGACGACCGGGATGCTGGGACACAGGGAATATAAATGACGACCTCGACACTCAATGAGAAAGTACAGACTGGGACACCGGGACACAAATGACGACCGGAATACTGGGAATATAAATGACGACCAGGACACAGGGACACAACTACAAGAGGGGTGCCAGGGGGCACAAGGGGATATATAAATGACGACGGGGACACAGGGAATGTTTGATTAGCAATCAGCATCAACAAAGCTAAAGGGCAATCATTAGAATAATCAGGTATAGATCTGAATACGGATTGCTTTTCCCATGGACAATTTTATGTTGCATGTTCAAGAGTTAGGTAAACCTAACAATCTATTTATATGCACAAACAATAGGACATGGAAGAATGTTGTATATTCTTAAGTTTTACGTAGTTAAATTGGACAGCGAAGAATGTTGTATATTCGCAAGTTCTATGTATTTAAAAAAATATATATATTTATATCTATCTCAATTCACAGGTGGGACACAGGGACACAACTACAATGGCAGGTAACTAATATGGCGTGTAACGACTTACGCGCGCGGGGGGCTTGGGGGCGCGATGCCCCCCAAGCCCCTCCCCCAACAGCTATATATCTATATATATAAAAATAAGTTGTCTGTGTGTCTGTCGAGTGACTTCAGGTGTGTCGACTGACGTCATTGTAAGGATTGAGCTGTATGCGTCATGAAATTGTTTGTCGACTGACGTCATGTTTGTCAACTGATGAAATTACAGACTGGGACACAAATGACGACCGGGACACGGGGATACAGGGAATATAAATGACGACCGGGAACCTCAAAGCGAAATTACAGACTGGGACACCGGGACACAGGGAATATAAATGACGACCGGGACACAGTGACACAACTACAAAGGGGACGACGGGGGTACAGGGAAGATATATAAATGACGACCGGGACACAGGGATTGTTCGAAAAGAAATTACAGACCGGGACACCGGGAAACAAATGACGACCGGGATGCTGGGACACAGGGAATATAAATGACGACCTCGACACTCAAAGAGAAAGTACAGACTGGGACACCGGGACACAAATGACGACCGGAATACTGGGAATATAAATGACGACCAGAACACAGGGACACAACTACAAGGGGGGTGCCAGGGGGCACAGGGGGATATATAAATGACGACGGGGACACAGGGAATGTTTGATTAGCAATCAGCATCAACAAAGCTAAAGGGCAATCATTAGAATAATCAGGTATAGATCTGAATACGGATTGCTTTTCCCATGGACAATTTTATGTTGCATGTTCAAGAGTTAGGTAAACCTAACAATCTATTTATATGCACAAACAATAGGACATGGAAGAATGTTGTATATTCTTAAGTTTTACGTAGTTAAATTGGACAGCGAAGAATGTTGTATATTCGCAAGTTTTATGTAGTTCAAAAAATATATATATTTATATCTATCTCAATTCACAGGTGGGACACAGGGACACAACTACAATTGCAGGTAACAAATATGGCGTTTAACGACTTACGCGCACGGGGGGCTTGGGGGCGCGACGCCCCCCAAAGCCCCCCCCCCCCAACAGCTATCTATCTATATATATAAAAATAAGTTGTCTGTGTGTCTGTCGAGTGACTTCAGGTGTGTCGACTGACGTCATTGTAAGGATTGAGCTGTATGCGTCATGAAATTGTTTGTCGACTGACGTCATGTTTGTCAACTGATGAAATTACAGACCGGGACACAAATGACGACCGGGACACGGGGATACAGGGAATATAAATGACGACCGGGAACCTCAAAGAGAAATTACAGACTGGGACACCGGGACACAGGGAATATAAATGACGACCGGGACACAGTGACACAACTACAAAGGGGACGACGGGGGTACAGGGAAGATATATAAATGACGACCGGGACACAGGGATTGTTCGAAGAGAAATTACAGACCGGGACAACGGGAAACAAATGACGACCGGGATGCTGGGACACAGGGAATATAAATGACGACCTCGACACTCAAAGAGAAAGTACAGACTGGGACACCGGGACACAAATGACGACCGGAATACTGGGAATATAAATGACGACCAGGACACAGGGACACAACTACAAGGGGGGTGCCAGGGGGCACAGGGGGATATATAAATGACGACGGGGACACAGGGAATGTTTGATTAGCAATCAGCATCAACAAAGCTAAAGGGCAATCATTAGAATAATCAGGTATAGATCTGAATATGGATTGCTTTTCCCATGGACAATTTTATGTTGCATGTTCAAGAGTTAGGTAAACCTAACGATCTATTTATATGCACAAACAATAGGACATGGAAGAATGTTGTATATTCTTAAGTTTTACGTAGTTAAATTGGACAGCGAAGAATGTTGTATATTCGCAAGTTTTATGTAGTTCAAAAAATATATATATTTATATCTATCTCAATTCACAGGTGGGACACAGGGACACAACTTCAATGGCAGGTAACTAATATGGCGTGTAACGACTTACGCGCGCGGGGGGCTTGGGGGTGCGATGCCCCCCAAGCCCCCCCCCCCAACAGCTATATATATATATATATAAAAATAAGTTGTCTTTGTGTCTGTCGAGTGACTTCAGGTGTGTCGACTGACGTCATTGTAAGGATTGAGCTGTATGCGTCATGAAATTGTTTGTCGACTGACGTCATGTTTGTCAACTGATGAAATTACAGACCGGGACACAAATGATGACCGGGACACGGGGATACAGGGAGTATAAATGACGACCGGGAACCTCAAAGAGAAATTACAGACTGGGAAACCGGGACACAGGGAATATAAATGACGACCGGGACACAGTGACACAATTACAAAGGGGACGACGGGGGTACAGGGAAGAAATATAAATGACGACCGGGACACAGGGATTGTTCGAAGAGAAATTACAGACAGGGACACCGGGAAACAAATGCCGACCGGGATGCTGGGACACAGGGAATATAAATGACGACCTCGACACTCAAAGAGAAAGTACAGACTGGGACACCGGGACACAAATGACGACCGGAATACTGGGAATATAAATGACGACCAGGACACAGGGACACAACTACAAGGGGGGTGCCAGGTGGCACAGGGGGATATATAAATGACGACGGGGACACAGGGAATGTTTGATTGGCAATCAGCATCAACAAAGCTAAAGGGCAATCATTAGAATAATCAGGTATAGATCTGAATACGGATTGCTTTTCCCATTGACAATTTTATGTTGCATGTTCAAGAGTTAGGTAAACCTAACAATCTATTTATATGCACAAACAATAGGACATGGAAGAATGTTGTATATTCTTAAGTTTTACGTAGTTAAATTGGACAGCGAAGAATGTTGTATATTCGCAAGTTTTATGTAGTTCAAAAAATATATATATTTATATCTATCTCAATTCACAGGTGGGACACAGGGACACAACTACAATTGCAGGTAACAAATATGGCGTTTAACGACTTACGCGCACGGGGGGCTTGGGGGCGCGACGCCCCCCAAAGCCCCCCCCCCCCAACAGCTATCTATCTATATATATAAAAATAAGTTGTCTGTGTGTCTGTCGAGTGACTTCAGGTGTGTCGACTGACGTCATTGTAAGGATTGAGCTGTATGCGTCATGAAATTGTTTGTCGACTGACGTCATGTTTGTCAACTGATGAAATTACAGACCGGGACACAAATGACGACCGGGACACGGGGATACAGGGAATATAAATGACGACCGGGAACCTCAAAGAGAAATTACAGACTGGGACACCGGGACACAGGGAATATAAATGACGACCGGGACACAGTGACACAACTACAAAGGGGACGACGGGGGTACAGGGAAGATATATAAATGACGACCGGGACACAGGGATTGTTCGAAGAGAAATTACAGACCGGGACAACGGGAAACAAATGACGACCGGGATGCTGGGACACAGGGAATATAAATGACGACCTCGACACTCAAAGAGAAAGTACAGACTGGGACACCGGGACACAAATGACGACCGGAATACTGGGAATATAAATGACGACCAGGACACAGGGACACAACTACAAGGGGGGTGCCAGGGGGCACAGGGGGATATATAAATGACGACGGGGACACAGGGAATGTTTGATTAGCAATCAGCATCAACAAAGCTAAAGGGCAATCATTAGAATAATCAGGTATAGATCTGAATATGGATTGCTTTTCCCATGGACAATTTTATGTTGCATGTTCAAGAGTTAGGTAAACCTAACGATCTATTTATATGCACAAACAATAGGACATGGAAGAATGTTGTATATTCTTAAGTTTTACGTAGTTAAATTGGACAGCGAAGAATGTTGTATATTCGCAAGTTTTATGTAGTTCAAAAAATATATATATTTATATCTATCTCAATTCACAGGTGGGACACAGGGACACAACTTCAATGGCAGGTAACTAATATGGCGTGTAACGACTTACGCGCGCGGGGGGCTTGGGGGTGCGATGCCCCCCAAGCCCCCCCCCCAACAGCTATATATATATATATATAAAAATAAGTTGTCTTTGTGTCTGTCGAGTGACTTCAGGTGTGTCGACTGACGTCATTGTAAGGATTGAGCTGTATGCGTCATGAAATTGTTTGTCGACTGACGTCATGTTTGTCAACTGATGAAATTACAGACCGGGACACAAATGACGACCGGGACACGGGGATACAGGGAATATAAATGACGACCGGGAACCTCAAAGAGAAATTACAGACTGGGACACCGGGACACAGGGAATATAAATGACGACCGGGACACAGTGACACAACTACAAAGGGGACGACGGGGGTACAGGGAAGATATATAAATGACGACCAGGACACAGGGATTGTTAGAAGAGAAATTACAGACCGGGACACCGGGAAAAAAATGACGACCGGGATGCTGAGACACAGGGAATATAAATGACGACCTCGACACTCAAAGAGAAAGTACAGACTGCGACACCGGGACACAAATGACGACCGGAATACTGGGAATATAAATGACGACCAGGACACAGGGACACAACTACAAGGGGGGTGCCAGGGGGCACAGGGAGATATATAAATGACGACGGGGACACAGGGAATGTTTGATTAGCAATCAGCTTCAACAAAGCTAAAGGGCAATCATTAGAATAATCAGGTATAGATCTGAATACGGATTGCTTTTCCCATGGACAATTTTATGTTGCATGTTCAAGAGTTAGGTAAACCTAACAATCTATTTATATGCACAAACAATAGGACATGGAAGAATGTTGTATATTCTTAAGTTTTACGTAGTTAAATTGGACAGCGAAGAATGTTGTATATTCGCAAGTTTTATGTAGTTCAAAAAATATATATATTTATATCTATCTCAATTCACAGGTGGGACACAGGGACACAACTACAATGGCAGGTAACTAATATGGCGTGTAACGACTTACGCGCGCGGGGGGCTTGGGGGCGCGATGCCCCCCCCCCAAGCCCCCCAAACAGCTATATATCTATATATATAAAAATAAGTTGTCTGTGTGTCTGTCGAGTGACTTCATGTGTGTCGACTGACGTCATTGTAAGGATTGAGCTGTATGCGTCATGAAATTCTTTGTCGACTGACGTCATGTTTGTCAACTGATGAAATTACAGACCGGGACACAAATGACGACCAGGACACGGGGATACAGGGAATATAAATGACGACCGGGAACCTCAAAGAGAAATTACAGACTGGGACACCGGGACACAGGGAATATAAATGACGACCGGGACACAGTGACACAACTACAAAGGGGACGACGGGGGTACAGGGAAGATATATAAATGACGACCGGGACACAGGGATTGTTCGAAGAGAAATTACAGACCGGGACACCGGGAAACAAATGACGACCGGGATGCTGGGACACAGGGAATATAAATGACGACCTCGACACTCAAAGAGAAAGTACAGACTGGGACACCGGGACACAAATGACGACCGGAATACTGGGAATATAAATGACGACCAGGACACAGGGACACAACTACAAGGGGGGTGCCAGGGGGCACAGGGGGATATATAAATGAAGACGGAGACACAGGGAATGTTTGATTAGCAATCAGCATCAACAAAGCTAAAGGGCAATCATTAGAATAATCAGGTATAGATCTGAATACGGATTGCTTTTCCCATGGACAATTTTATGTTGCATGTTCAAGACTTAGGTAAACCTAACAATCTATTTATATGCACAAACAATAGGACATGGAAGAATGTTGTATATTCTTAAGTTTTACGTAGTTAAATGGGACAGCGAAGAATGTTGTATATTCGCAAGTTTTATGTAGTTCAAAAAATATATATATTTATATCTATCTCAATTCACAGGTGGGACACAGGGACACAACTACAATAGCAGGTAACTAATGTGGCGTGTAACGACTTACGCGCGCGGGGGGCTTGGGGGCGCGATGCCCCCCCAAGCCCCCCCCCCCCAACAGCTATATATCTATATATATATAAATAAGTTGTCTGTGTGTCTTTCGAGTGACTTCAGGTGTGTCGACTGACGTCATTGTAAGGATTGAGCTGTATGCGTCATGAAATTGTTTGTCGACTGACGTCATGTTTGTCAACTGATGAAATTACAGACCGGGACACAAATGACGACCGGGACACGGGGATACAGGGAATATAAATGACGACCGGGAACCTCAAAGAGAAATTAGAGACTGGGACACCGGGACACAGGGAATATAAATGACGACCGGGACACAGTGACACAACTACAAAGGGGACGACGGGGGTACAGGGAAGATATATAAATGACGACCGGGACACAGGGATTGTTCGAAGAGAAATTACAGACCGGGACACCGGGAAACAAATGACGACCGGGATGCTGGGACACAGGGAATATAAATGACGACCTCGACACTCAAAGAGAAAGTAGAGACTGGGACACCGGGACACAAATGACGACCGGAATACTGGGAATATAAATGAATACCAGGACACAGGGACACAACTACAAGGGGGGTGCCAGGGGGCACAGGGGGGATATATAAATGACGACGGGGACACAGGAATGTTTGATTAGCAATCAGCATCAACAAAGCTAAAGGGCAATCATTAGAATAATAAGGTATAGATCTGAATACGGATTGCTTTTCCCATGGACAATTTTATGTTGCATGTTCAAGAGTTAGGTAAACCTAACAATCTATTTATATGCACAAACAATAGGACATGGAAGAATGTTGTATATTCTTAAGTTTTACGTAGTTAAATTGGACAGCGAAGAATGTTGTATATTCACAAGTTTTATGTAGTTCAAAAAATATATATATTTATATCTATCTCAATTCACAGGTGGGACACAGGGACACAACTACAATGGCAGGTAACTAATGTGGCGTGTAACGACTTAAGCGCGCGAGGGGCTTGGGGGCGCGATGCCCCCCAAGCCCCCCCCCCCCCCCCCAACAGCTATATATCTATATATATAAAAATAAGTTGTCTGTGTGTCTGTCGAGTGACTTCAGGTGTGTCGACTGACGTCATTGTAAGGATTGAGCTGTATGCGTCATGAAATTGTTTATCGACTGACGTCATGTTTGTCAACTGATGAAATTACAGACCGGGACACAAATGACGACCGGGACACGGGGATACAGGGAATATAAATGACGACCGGGAACCTCAAAGAGAAATTACAGACTGGGACACCGGGACACAGGGAATATAAATGACGACCGGGACACAGTGACACAACTACAAAGGGGACGACGGGGGTACAGGGAAGATATATAAATGACGACCGGGACACAGGGATCGTTCGAAGAGAAATTACAGACCGGGACACCGGGAAACAAATGACGACCGGGATGCTGGGACACAGGGAATATAAATGACGACCTCGACACTCAAAGAGAAAGTACAGACTGGGACACCGGGACACAAATGACGACTGGAATACTGGGAATATAAATGACGACCAGGAAACAGGGACACAACTAAAAGGGGGGTGCCAGGGGGCACAGGGGGATATATAAACGACGACGGGGACACAGGGAATGTTTGATTAGCAATCAGCATCAACAAAGCTAAAGGGCAATCATTAGAATAATCAGGTATAGATCTGAATACGGATTGCTTTTCCCATGGACAATTTTATGTTGCATGTTCAAGAGTTAGGTAAACCTAACAATCTATTTATATGCACAAACAATAGGACATGGAAGAATGTTGTATATTCTTAAGTTTTACGTAGTTAAATTGGACAGCGAAGAATGTTGTATATTCGCAAGTTTTATTTAGTTCAAAAAATATATATATTTATATCTATCTCAATTCACAGGTGGGACACAGGGACACAACTACAATGGCAGGTAACTAATATGGCGTGTAACGACTTACGCGCGCGGGGGGCTTGGGGGCGCGATGCCCCCCAAGCCCCCCCAACAGCTATATATCTATATATATAAAAATAAGCTGTCTGTGTGTCTGTCGAGTGACTTCAGGTGTGTCGACTGACGTCATTGTAAGGATTGAGCTGTATGCGTCATGAAATTGTTTGTCGACTGACGTCATGTTTGTCAACTGATGAAATTACAGACCGGGACACAAATGACGACCGGGACACGGGGATACAGGGAATATAAATGACGACCGGGAACCTCAAAGAGAAATTACAGACTGGGACACCGGGACACAGGGAATATAAATGACGACCGGGACACAGTGACACAACTACAAAGGGGGCGACGGGGGTACAGGGAAGATATATAAATGACGACCGGGACACAGGGATTGTTCGAAGAGAAATTACAGACCGGGACACCGGGAAACAAATGACGACCGGGAGGCTGGGACACAGGGAATATAAATGACGACCTCGACACTCAAAGAGAAAGTACAGACTGGGACACCGGGACACAAATGACGACCGGAATACTGGGAATATAAATGACGACCAGGACACAGGGACACAACTACAAGGGGGATGCCAGGGGGCACAGGGGGATATATAAATGACGACGGGGACACAGGGAATGTTTGATTAGCAATCAGCATCAACAAAGCTAAAGGGCAATCATTAGAATAATCAGGTATAGATCTGAATACGGATTGCTTTTCCCATGGACAATTTTATGTTGCATGTTCAAGAGTTAGGTAAACCTAACAATCTATTTATATGCACAAACAATAGGACATGGAAGAATGTTGTATATTCTTAAGTTTTACGTAGTTAAATTGGACAGCGAAGAATGTTGTATATTCGCAAGTTTTATGTAGTTCAAAAAATATATATATTTATATCTATCTCAAATTCACAGGTGGGACACAGGGACACAACTACAATGGCAGGTAACTAATATGGCGTGTAACGACTTACGCGCGCGGGGGGCTTGGGGGCGCGATACCCCCCAAGCCCCCCCCCAAACAGCTATATATCTATATATATAAAAATAAGTTGTCTGTGTGTCTGTCGAGTGACTTCAGGTGTGTCGACTGACGTCATTGTAAGGATTGAGCTGTATGCGTCATGAAATTGTTTGTCGACTGACGTCATGTTTGTCAACTGATGAAATTACAGACCGGGACACAAATGACGACCGGGACACGGGGATACAGGGAATATAAATGACGACCGGGAACCTCAAAGAGAAATTACAGACTGGGACACCGGGACACAGGGAATATAAATGACGACCGGGACACAGTGACACAACTACAAAGGGGACGACGGGGGTACAGGGAAGATATATAAATGACGACCGGGACAGAGGGATTGTTCGAAGAGAAATTACAGACCGGGACACCGGGAAACAAATGACGACCGGGATACTGGGACACAGGGAATATAAATGACGACCTCGACACTCAAAGTGAAAGTACAGACTGGGACACCGGGACACAAATGACGACCGGAATACTGGGAATATAAATGACGACCAGGACACAGGGACACAACTACAAGGGGGGTGCCAGGGGGCACAGGGGGATATATAAATGACGACGGGGACACAGGGAATGTTTGATTAGCAATCAGCATCAACAAAGCTAAAGGGCCATCATTAGAATAATCAGGTATAGATCTGAATACGGATTGCTTTTCCCATGGACAATTTTATGTTGCATGTTCAAGAGTTAGGTAAACCTAACAATCTATTTATATGCACAAACAATAGGACATGGAAGAAAGTTGTATATTCTTAAGTTTTACGTAGTTAAATTGGACAGCGAAGAATGTTGTATATTCGCAAGTTTTATGTAGTTCAAAAAATATATATATTTATATCTATCTCAATTCACAGGTGGGACACAGGGACACAACTACAATGGCAGGTAACTAATATGGCGTGTAACGACTTACGCGCGCGGGGGGCTTGGGGGTGCGATGCCCCACCAAGCCCCCCCCAACAGCTATATATCTATATATATAAAAATAAGTTGTCTGTGTGTCTGTCGAGTGACTTCAGGTGTGTCGACTGACGTCATAGTAAGGATTGAGCTGTATGCGTCATGAAATTGTTTGTCGGCTGACGTCATGTTTGTCAACTGATGAAATTACAGACCGGGACACAAATGACGACCGGGACACGGGGATACAGGGAATATAAATGACGACCGGGAACCTCAAAGAGAAATTACAGACTGGGACACCGGGACACAGGGAATATAAATGACGACCGGGACACAGTGACACAACTACAAAGGGGACGACGGGGGTACAGGGAAGATATATAAATGACGACCGGGACACAGGGATTGTTCGAAGAGAAATTACAGACCGGGACACCGGGAAACAAATGACGACCGGGATACTGGGACACAGGGAATATAAATGACGACCTCGACACTCAAAGTGAAAGTACAGACTGGGACACCGGGACACAAATGACGACCGGAATACTGGGAATATAAATGACGACCAGGACACAGGGACACAACTACAAGGGGGGTGCCAGGGGGCACAGGGGGATATATAAATGACGACGGGGACACAGGGAATGTTTGATTAGCAATCAGCATCAACAAAGCTAAAGGGCCATCATTAGAATAATCAGGTATAGATCTGAATACGGATTGCTTTTCCCATGGACAATTTTATGTTGCATGTTCAAGAGTTAGGTAAACCTAACAATCTATTTATATGCACAAACAATAGGACATGGAAGAATGTTGTATATTCTTAAGTTTTACGTAGTTAAATTGGACAGCGAAGAATGTTGTATATTCGCAAGTTTTATGTAGTTCAAAAAATATATATATTTATATCTATCTCAATTCACAGGTGGGACACAGGGACACAACTACAATGGCAGGTAACTAATATGGCGTGTAACGACTTACGCGCGCGGGGGGCTTGGGGGTGCGATGCCCCACCAAGCCCCCCCCAACAGCTATATATCTATACATATAAAAATAAGTTGTCTGTGTGTCTGTCGAGTGACTTCAGGTGTGTCGACTGACGTCATAGTAAGGATTGAGCTGTATGCGTCATGAAATTGTTTGTCGGCTGACGTCATGTTTGTCAACTGATGAAATTACAGACCGGGACACAAATGACGACCGGGATACGGGGATACAGGGAATATAAATGACGACCGGGAACCTCAAAGAGAAATTACAGACTGGGACACCGGGACACAGGGAATATAAATGACGACCGGGACACAGTGACACAACTACAAAGGGGACGACGGGGGTACAGGGAAGATATATAAATGACGACCGGGACACAGGGATTGTTCGAAGAGAAATTACAGACCGGGACACCGTGAAAAAAATGACGACCGGGATGCTGGGACACAGGGAATATAAATGACGACCTCGACACTCAAAGAGAAAGTACAGACTGGGACACCGGGACACAAATGACGACCGGAATCCTGGGAATATAAATGACGACCAGGAATCAGGGACACAACTACAATGGGGGTGTCAGGGGGCACAGGGGGATATATAAATGACGACGGGGACACAGGGAATGTTTGATTAGCAATCAGCATCAACAAAGCTAAAGGGCAATCATTAGAATAATCAGGTATAGATCTGAATACGGATTGCTTTTCCCATGGACAATTTTATGTTGCATGTTCAAGAGTTAGGTAAACCTAACAATCTATTTATATGCACAAACAATAGGACATGGAAGAATGTTGTATATTCTTAAGTTTTACGTAGTTAAATTGGACAGCGAAGAATGTTGTATATTCGCAAGTTTTATGTAGTTCAAAAAATATATATATTTATATCTATCTCATTTTCACAGGTGGGACACAGGGACACAACTACAATGGCAGGTAACTAATATGGCGTGTAACG
>NW_027063075.1:0-49478 GCF_032884065.1 Artemia franciscana
CAGCGCTGTCCCTTCACATTTGTGAAGGACAACTTAATACTTTCTTTTATGAACAGAAAAGTTAATAATTCTTAATAAGATCCTTGAGATTGGGTTGGAACCAAGACTTAAAATGTCTTGGAGACTTAAAAGACTTAAAATGGTTGGAACCATGTCATTAGGTATGTACATTTTTATTTTATTAATAAAAGTTTTCATCAGAGAATGTTTTCTGGGTGTTATTGAATACATGGTTAAGATTCAGCCTTGATCAAAAATACAACTTTAGAGAATTTATTTCCGACAAATTTCATCATCAACCAGCAGATCACAATATTACAACAATGCTGCTGTAATGGGAGATTACACATTTGGCTTTCAACAAAGATTAATGGAAAAATCATAAAGCATCATTGTAAATTGTGATAATCATTCATTGAATTTGGTAGAAGCTAGTGCAGCTAAACAAGATCCTACCTTTGTGATATGTTTTGGAATAGTTGAAAACATGTATCTCTTTTTCTCACGTTCAACGTTACGATGGGAAATCATTAAAAATTCTTTAAAAAAAACTGTTGAACGTAAATCTAAAATACGATGGAGCACCAGAATATAAGCAGGTAGCGTTGCCGTCGATGGGCTAGGTATATAGTAGAACTGTATATAGAACTACAATTCTGTTGCGAAATATACTAACTTTTAGTTTCATAACTTTAGTCATTTCGACGTGAAACAGGATTCTAGAATAAATTTTAGAGAAGCATTACATGACCTTGAATCATTAGTGACTGAAGTAGCCGAAATTCATGGACAAGCTCTGTGAAGAGGCAAAAGAAAAAGCGAAGCCTCTTTGAAACAAATGAGATTTTGATACAAAAATACGTGTAAGAAGGACGCGTCAAGATATCCGAAAAATTGCTATAGATGTCGGTCTTTCCCCAGAAAGGGAAACTCTCGTTACAAAAAGCGTAACGTCTCCAATCAGAAATACATACATGATTTACACGATTAATTGATATTGACGCTTGATCGCCTGTCATTGCACGCAAATTAATGGTCCTGTGTCAATTCTAAATTCTTGGTTTAACCTGCCTGAGGATATAGGGGGGCTTACCTTTCTATAAGAAAACTCTTGTTTTCGAAATGTATTTGGTAATATAGAATTGGCTCAAAAAACCTTATTATATATTTTATATATGACTATTTCTATGGTTCTATGAATGTCTACATTAATTCTTCTATCCTAGGAATGACGCATGGACGGACAATAGATAGACTTATCTATTAAAAAATGAAATGACATCATTTTTATACAATCCTAATAAGAGGGTTAATACCGATTTGCCTCTCACTCAATCAGACTATCTGTCTTGGCCTTTTCTACAATTAGCCATGGCTTGATGATCAAACTATTTGATTTAATTCAGATTAGTAGTCATAGAACGTGCATTTCAAATTTGGATTTCTACTAGATGTTGAAAATTGGTTAAACGACCTTGATTTTTTTTTTTTTATTGGGGAGAATTTATATTGGGGAGTCTCGCATAGAGAAGGTGTTAGAAATTGAAGATGACCTTTTTTTTTTTTTAATTGGGGAGAATTTTATACTACTGATGTCAATAGAATAAAACTCTTAATCGAAATATCTGTCTGCAAAATATTAATCCGCAGTAGAAAATAAATTGAGCCTAAACCTCCATTAGAAGTTTCTTACTTTTAGTCTCGCATAGAGAGATTTTTTTTTTCAAGCCTTAGAGTGATACTTCAGTGGCACCCCAGCTATCTCAGCATTAATTGCTAGCTGCGAACGTTACATTCAACAAATTAAAATTGTTTTTGACATATATACGATCAACGATGGGAAAGATTGCCTAAGCCACCTACCATTTTTAAGTGTGGAAACAGAAACATTTGAAATGATCAACTTTGATGACATTATTGATAAATTTGCTTCATCAAAAGCAATGGAAATTTATAACCAGTAATGAGTTTGGATTAATGTATTATAATCATATTATTATTAAATTTATGTACCTCCTTAGAAAAAATAAATATTTACTTTCGCATTGTTTTAAAACTGCGTGTTTTTAAAATGTTTCTTTATAGATATATCTAGTTTCGCAAAATCTAGTTTCTAGTAACATCTAGTTTCGTTCTTTTGACTACATTTTTTGTCTCAATTTAAATCCTAGACTGAGCCTATGACTTTATTTATTTATTAATTTGTGAGTATATTTCACATATAATATTATACGGTTTGAATGGAGGGGGAGGGGGTGTAAATACGTTCTAAGACCACACTGGCTATACATGACACACGAAACCAAGAAAGGAAAGAATATGAAAAAATGAAAAAAAAGGTTGCATATAACAAATGAAAAAAAAAGGTGAGGAAAACGAGGATTTTGTCAGCCACTAACAAAATATGAAGTCGAAAATCAAGCAAATATTTCGACAACGATCTCCAATTCGTTTTTTCTCCTCTTGCATAATTCACTTCGAAAGGTTAGTTTTTTTTTTTTTTTTTTTTTTTTTTTTTTTTTTTTTTTTTTTTTTTTTTTTTTTTTTTTTTTTTTTTTTTTTAAGCACTGTGGACGACTTGGCGGAGATCCTTGTCAAAATATTTGGGAGAGTAGTTGGAAATCGGGCATGATTAAGCTCGCTACGCCAATGGCCAGGTTATAAGAACAAAAGCCAAGCTTTAACAAAACAGGTAAAAATACAAGACTGCTTTTTATCTATTTCTCATGTACTAGCTCAAAATTATTCAGTCATTGTTTCTTCTTTGTTTTTCATTCACATTAGAGCAGAGCAATTCTTCAAGGGATGAATGGAAGAAATGTCACTCTTAGCTAGTGACTCATTATTGTGACCAGTGTGACTCAGTTTAAGTATTCACAGCGATGAAAGCAATTGTTACGAAACTCCGATCTCTAAAAAACTAAAAGTGTGTGATGAAACTAAAATGTTCTTACCATTCCATTGCGAATGAAATCGCTACTCAATTTAGCTATTTTCTCCCCTTGATTTCATCATTCTTTTTAAATACTTCTCCCCGTTAGAAACCATGCTTCTTAGCTTTCTCAAAATCATTTTCCTAAAAAAAAGAAATAGTTGAATTATTAATTAAACATTCATATTTTTTAAAATAACAATTAAAAATAAAGAAAGAAATGGTTAGCTTATGATTATAATTAACCACATCTATTTTCATTTTACGTTTTTTGTAAGCAAACCCCAACAGAAATAGTTCCCACAGAGCTGAAGGCAGCTGCGAACGTGACTGCTGTTAAAGTGCTCGTTTTCACTTCAGACGTTTCTTTCAAGTCACGTACTGCAGCAGAATAACAAGAAGTCCGGTGCAGTGCTGCCGTCTACTAGGAATGTTTGGAGAAAGTTTTTTAGAATTAATTTCATAATAGCAACAACAACACAACAACAAAATAGTTGAAAGCTAGTAGAGTGAATCATGGCCCATAGTAACCGGAAGTTCAAAAAAAAAACTGTAGTGTGAGAAAAACTTGTGAGAAAAAGCAGCTTAAGAGCTTATTTGAAGATTATGCCTATTCCATGGGCACTTTTGGTGTCATTCCTGGAGTGGTAAGGCTGAGAAGCATAACATTTGCCCGATTAAAATCTCCATGATTGAAAAATCGGAGATTTACAATCCTTTTCTCGAATATTTCCTCTCTGTCCCCTTAATCAGTGAAAACTTAAAACCTCATTTTTGGATAAACTGACTTTCAACAGTTTAATTCAGGAAAAACAACTATTATTTATGCTTATCTAAACCCTTAAAGTTAATCACGAAAACAAACTCTCAAGAATTTTGAGGACGACCTTGACAGCCCTTGAAAATGCGGCAGATCGAAATGAGGATTGACTTAATTTTTAATTAATTTATTTTTTTAATCCAAAAGAAGTTTTCCTCCGGTTGGGTTGATATTTTAACAGTATGTAGCCTCATAAATGGGATATGAAAAACCTTAAAAAAAGTTTCGGGAATACAAAGCAAAATACAAGCAAGGCGTCAGCAACTTCCTGCCAAGTAAACTCTACCCCCCCCCCAGTATTTTTAATTCAAGTATTTGTAGACTACAGACTACGTAGTATTGGAATATCAATCCTAAAGCCATTCTTACCAATGGCTAAACAACTATTTGCAATAAACGTCTAAAAGTCATTGACGTCACAAATCTAATATAGAACAGTTAAAGAGTTACTGAACAAAAGGCCTCCAGAAAATTTATTACGATATAGCCTCAAGTTTAAAAATGCCTTAAAGAACAAAAAAGAACCGAAAACAGATTTCGGTGATACAGGCCCAAGACAAAGCTTTAGTGGATCTAGTGCATTTTTTTGGTTGCAAAGAAGAGAATTCAAATGGAACTTGCGATGGTTGCATTTTTTATATTGAAAAGAGTGTTGAACGGTATATTTATCTTTCAGCTAGAAAATTAATCATGATTTTAATTATTTAGTTTACCATCTTGAAAAGAACTCAAGCAAGGTTAGGAAAGCACTGTTTGTTCAAAATTCTACAAATAAGGCGAAAGATTATGAGTTGATTTATTTGGGATATTCTGTCGATATACCATGTTGCACACGCTACAAAGAAATATTTGTTACTTTTTCATTCTAAGGTTCAACTCCACTCTTTACTAACATCAGATAACACACACTTTTTTATTTAAATCAAATGAAAGCAAAGCTATCTCTCCTTCCTCTCAACGCCTCTATAAGGCTTGGCTCTCATTTACGCTTAACTGAAACAATAGCCTATGTGTTTTGAACAGTGTGGTTTTCATTTGTCAGAACATTCACCAGAAAAATAACAACAACAAAAAGACGAAAATCATGATAATGATTACAGGAAATAAACGTTTCAACAAATAAAACATAAAAATATTTCAACAAAAAGAAGAAAATCATGATAAAGATATAGATTACAGGAAAAAAAACTTTCTAAGATAAATTACATCTGATAATTTCAATTTATTTTTCCAGTTTAAAAGGACGTTTTTGTTGTCATAAATTTTCGTTTTGATTCTATTCTACTCAAATATATAGAAAATAAATGTCTTTAGAGGGATTAGGGGGCGGTTGGGCCCTATTCCTATTTGGGGTAATTTCTGTTCGTTTTCAGTTCTTCTTGGCCCAAGAATATTTGGCTGTAGGTTCAAGCTGTTTTAGAAAAAAAATATTTTGGTCATTTTTCAGGGAAATACATATATATATATATATATAATATATATATATATATATATATATATATATATATATATATATATATATATATATAGATATATATATATATATATATATATATATATATATATATATATATATATATATATATATATATATATATATATATATATATATAAGGTGAGAAATTTTGAGACAATCAGAAAAAAATTGGGTCCTATTTTTGGAGGGACTGCGCTCCTCCATTTTTTTTTTACAGAAAAAAAAAAACGTTTCTAAGATAAATTACTCTGATGATTTCAATTTAATTTTTCCAGTTTAAAAGGACATTTTTGTTGTCATAAATTTTCGTTTTGATTCTATTCCACTCAAATATAGAAATAGACGTTTTTAGAGGGATTAGGGGGCGGTGGCCCTATTCCTATTTGGGGTCCTATTTTTGGAGGGACTGCACTCCTCCATTTTTTTTTTACAGCCACTCCTCTTGGTCCAGCAGCTTATGGCTGCAAGTTTCAAACTCATCAGTGAAAGCAAGTTTATTGGAGCACTTTTCGGAACCCAGATTCGGAGTAACAGTGGCAAAAAGAAAAATAGCTTAGACCCATTTCGAGGGAGGGGTGTTGTTTCAATTTTGTCTTGTGCATTGAAAAAGACTTAAGGATGAAAGTTTCAAGCCATTTAGAAAAAATATACTCTTTTTAGAGCCTAAGTCCTAGATAAGCTTATTTCGACCCTTTTCGGCCCTATTTTTAGTGGAAACTTTTTTCTTTCGAATGGGTTTCTTGTGTTTTGGGGTTTCTATGCCTGTTGGAAAAATTGCCTCTTTTTGTGACCTCACTATAACGGTTTTGTGGAGCTATGAATTTGGGAGAGGTATATTTGGAGAGCTATGCACCCAAACCAATTTTTTGTACATTAGAGTCCCTTTAGTCCTGAAGTTTCAAGCTATTCAGAGCCAAAAGATTATTTATTCTTTTTGGCACTGATTTAGGACAACCAATTTTTTTATACTTTTTCTTCTGCAAAAGAGGCATAGAATGGGGCAAACCAATCACTTTGACCTTTGGAAATGCACTAGAACTTTCAATTTTGAACAGAACAAGCATTACCTCTGATAAGTTAAAGATAATTGTATTCCTACAAATCTTGGGAGGCTGGTCTAAATGGTCTATAAAAAGGAGATTACCTGCAGCTCTACAGTCAGTGTGATATACCTTCGAAACAGTGCTGTGCTAGATTGCACAGATGTGAAAGAGCAGTCCACTTTCATCATAGCTTCACTTGCATTTTCCATCATTTTTGAAACTTCTTGGAGTGTCAAATCTGAAACAAAAATTATTTTAGCATTTCTATTGTAAGAAACCATTCATGACAGTAATAAAAAGCAAAAGAGTGACGAAAAATAACAAAATAAAGAAAAACAAAACAACTTAAATATCACGAAAATTACAACATCCTATTAAGGGACCCTATATGAAAGAATTTAGCAACTATACACAAAAATAAAAGATTCATGATTGTTTATGAAAATGGCCCTAGATGCAAATTTACTGGTATTTTTGCTTTCTTTGCCCTCCCCCAACATGAGTGATCATTCTGAACCAGTGTCTGCAAACATTGGGAATTTATTACTAGCCTGAACAGAACAAACTCAATCACAATAGAAATTTTTCCACAGCAGCATGGTATCTTCTGCTCTTTTGTGGACCAAAACAAACCACAATAAAAAGCAGGCAGAGAGAGAGGGTGGAAGAGAGAGAGAGAGAGGGTGGGAGAGAGAGAGAGAGAGGGTGGAGAGAGAGAGAGAGAGAGAGAGAGAGGAGAGAGAGAGAGAGAGAGAGAGAGAGAGAGAGAGAGAGAGAGAGAGAGAGAGAGAGGAGAGAGAGAGAGAGAGAAATCCTTTGGCTAATTGGAGGAAAGTTCTTGCCTTTATTAATGCTTTGAAGGATCTTTTGCAGAGTCTTTGTTGCAGCAATGCCATCAGACTGATCAGGATTATTTTCTCTCTCCTTTTGAAAAACTGAGACTACACCTAAAAAGAAATAAAAAATGGTAGAAAACGGGGATTTGAATAAGATTAAGTAATCAGAACATGGGTCAAGTACACTGTAAAAGCCGGGATAGCCAAGGGGGAGAGGAGGAGCATCAAAATACTATATTCCTGAAGACTTTAGTGGAAATTATATCAAAAATGGATGACATTAAGACCAAATATGGTGCTGACATTAATCAGTGATTTTCTTCGGCCAATTCCTAGCTGGACATTTTCGTGTTTGTGTGTGTGTGTGTTTATGTGTGTGTGAGAGGGAAAGGAAAGGGTCTATACCAGGCAGTTCCCCGTCAAACAGTCCTGGTCAAATATTATCACTTATTAAAAGAAAAAAACAGTTTTAAGATCAGATCAAGCTTTAGTCAGTTGATACTCTTAGAAAATAAATAAAGAACTGCCAACGGAGTAGTCATAATGACTAAAAAAGGAGAAAAATTAAAACAAGAAAAATAATTCAACATTCAACTAGTGATACTACTAATTCTAACAACTCACCGCAGCACTAAGCCACCTGAGGCCAACACAGCTACGCAAGCTCCTCCTTCATCCAAATCTATTCAAAGTCTTCCTCTTTACACCCTCCAGGAAGTTTTCATTTCTTTTAAATCTTTCTTTATGACTCCTCCACCCTAGACGAGGACCTGCTTTCTGTTTAGCCCTAGGCGGTTGGCTGAAAAGGACAATCTTCAGCAATCTGCCGTCCTTCAACCACAGAACGTACCACAACCATCTCAACCTTTCTTTCATTATAGCTCTAAAAAGCGGATTTTAACCTCAGTTTTCGTACAGCCTACTGTTTGAAATACCGTCAGTCAGTCGGGTACCAAAAACAATCCATAGGCAAGTTCTTTGGAAAACATCTAACAGATCTTCATCCACTTTTTGGAGTGCCCATGCTACGAGCCATATTTGTCTACTGTCATCACTGTACCTTCCAATATCTTGGTTTGCAGACATGTCTTCCTATTCTTACAAACTTTTTTTAATTGTGGAAAAACACCCTGAGCCTTGGCTATTCTACTTTTAACATCTTCACTGCTCCCACCATCTTTACTAATAATACTACCAAGGTAAGTGAAGCTGCCCACCTGATCAATCTTTCCATTACCCAACATCAACTTTTCATCTTCACTTATTCTAGCCTTAGTGACTTAGTCTTCTTATCATTAATATTCAAACCTATTCTAGTACGCTGAACTCGTAAAACCTCTAAATGTTCAACGCTTAAATAAATAGCACAATCCAAGTCCAGAAGAGTTTTTTCTCCCCATTTGATTTCGTAGTCTCCCATTGTCTTTCCTGTGCTCCTTAAGACAAAGTCCATCAAAATGATCCATATAAAGCAGGATAGAACACAACCCTACTTAACTCCTGAATAAATACAAAACCAGCTGCTAACCTCATTTCCTACCTTAACCGCAGCAGTATTGTTCACATACATAGCACTAATCACTTTAATGTATTTGTCTGGCATACCATAACAGACAAGACCTTTTCTAATGCTCTTCTATCAATAGAATCGAACGCTTGTTCATAATCTATAAAACTGAGGACCAAAGGTGTTTAACAACTAGGGAAATTCTCAATTATTACCTAAGAGTGAAAATTTGGTCAACACATCCCCTACCTTTTCTAAAACCGCACTGATCTTCTCTTAAAACTTTGTCAATAGCATTTCTCAGTCTAAAAAGTATCATATTACTTAGTAATTTACAACCTACAGAGACCAGACTAGTGTCTCAATAATTATGACACTCACTCTTGTTACCTTTCTTATACAGTGGTTTAATTAAGGTTTTCCTAAAATTGTTAGGTACTTCTTTCTCAACAAGCATGTTCATAATCTTCAGTAATATATTTCTAACCTCAGAACCACCAAGTTTAAGAAAGTCATTTACCACACTATAAGCACCTGGAGCCTTATTATTTTTTAATCCTTTTGGTACTGTTGCTAACTCTTCCTCACAAAACAAATCTTCCTTCACATCGAAGGAATCACAAACTTTTTCATTTTCCTCTATATCTCTTTTCCTGTGACTCTATCTCAGTTTAGAACAATCTCAAAATGTTCTGCCAATCTCTCTTTAACTCTTCCTTATCAGTAATTGTAGCCCCGTTGCTTTCTTTAACTGGGACAAATCTGGATTGAATACTCCTCTCAATTTATATACATGCCAGTACAATATTTTACTATTATGCTGTCAAGCTGCATCTTTCAGATCCTCAGCAATTTATCCATGGTCTCCACTTCACACGTTCTTAGTTCACTCATAATTCTTGTACAAACCCCGTCTCCTCTCTTTTAAACGTAAAGCCTTTTTGCTAATATTCATAGCTGCAGTCTTAACTTTCTTTGCTAAGACACCATCTGCAACTATGCACATTGTTTTTCTAAAATTATTCCAACCATCTTCTACATTGTCAAATTTTAAGCTCTCAAGTTTATTATTGAACTGTTCCTAGAATGTTTTCTCTCAAATTCTCATCCTGAAGTCTACCAACTCATAACTTCCCGGGAGGTTGCCTACCCATCCAAAATTTCAGCTTTAAATTAATCCTAGACATTACTAGATGGTGATCTTTACTTTAAACATCAATAACAGCACTCGTATATACCCTAGTATCTTGTATTGATCCTGTCAGTCTTCAATTTACTATAACGTAATCAATAAGGTTTGCTGTCTTGCCATCATGTGAATACTATGTGAACTTATGGGCCATTTTATGACCAAAAACCATATTGTTTATAAATATATTGTTACACCTACAAAATTGCACAACTCTGTAACCATTACTGATTTCTTTTCCTACACCAAATTTACCTTAGGCTAGGATACCATCTATCCCTATTTCTACCACCCTGGATGTTAAAATCTCCAAGTAGAAACACCATATTTCTTCCTGGGACCCTGTCAATTTGCTCCTGTAACTGTAAGTAAAATTCATCTAAGTCACTAATAGCTCTGTCAGTCAGTTCAACAGGGGCATATACTACTATAATTGATACCCTCAATTTTTTAGTCATAAAGGAAACAAATAGTATTATATTGTTAATGCCATCCCAGCCTAAACAAGACTTAGCAGCATCCTTGCTCATCATGAGCCCTACTCCCTGCCTACGCATCCCATCCTTCCTGCCTTAGTAAATAAATTCTATATCACCTAATTTCATGCTTCCTACCCCTCAGATATGAAATTCTGAAACACCTAATAAGTCCAGTTTGAACCGTCTGAGTTCCTCAGTCAAAATGTTGATACAATAGTCAATTTTTAACGTTGTAACATTCAAAGTTTCAAATTCCATGTTCTTTAAATCATAGAAATTATTTTGGCCTGATGGCCTTAATTATTTGGCCTATGGCCTGAAATATTTGGCCTGATGTCTCTGGATCCAGGCCACCAGAGCAAGATGCAGAACAACATATCTTGTCAAGTCCACACCAAAGGGCTTAAGCCAGCTTAGAACCAGACAGCAAGAAGACACTGGGGCCTCCAGTATGAATGGAGGCATCTTGGCAATCATGGTTACAACATGGTCTTCAGCACTTGGTGATGCTCTTCTATCAACAAGTGTCAAAATCCTACATAGATGGTCCCAAGCCTATTACCTCCAACTCATTATATATTCATGCCTACAAATATTATGCTACTACGGGGAGGTAACCCATAGTAGATAAATTAGCCAGGTAGAGGGTTTTCAGCCAGAACACGCCCATCAAAACAGTTCAAGCCCAGAAGAATTAACCATTAATCAGAATCCCATGCAAATGCTATGCCTTGAATTCAAGATTCATTGATTTAAAACAGCTTTTACAGTTTAGGTAAAAGCCTCAATCAAATTATGCTATCTCTTACAACATAGGAGTTCCTCATAGTTAAGGAATATATGACTGTTAATTTTAAAAATATTATAATATATTCTGACTCTTTATCAAGCCTAGAGCTGCATTCTTCAGCCTCTCAGTACAAGATGGATATTGACACATTTCTTTGTCTTAGGATTATTGATAATCTTGCTTCAAGAGGTATTTTAACTCATTTCCAGTATATTCCAAGCCACTCGGGTATAATAGGTAACCATAAGGCAGATGAAATAGCAAAAAATGCTTTAGATATTGACCAGCCAAGTGGGAGACCAATCCCCACTAGAGATATTTACTGCTGGAGACTACCAGAGTTATTGATAAATAACAAGAATGCAACCCTATCACCTTTCACCAGTAAGCACCTTTCTAAGATTTATCATCGAATTTGATCAGGTTCAAATGGGCTAAATTTTCAGGCGTTTTCATATCGGATCCCTAATTCAAGTGGTGAAGTTCCCTGTTCCCCCCTTTGCAGGTCGTGTAATCTTAAAAATGAAACAATCGATCAGTGCCTATTTGAATGTAATATGGCTGACTTCTGCACAGTATACCCTGCAATGTAAAATGTTAGAATGCTTCAAACACCACAAAATTTCACTAAAAGCCAAGAGTCTTGCTGACCCTACTTGCACACAGAGCACAGAACTCAATATATATTCTCTTATAATTCAACTCCTAGTATCAAAAGATTTACTGCAAGAAATCTGAGCAGATACAAGATAAATAAGACAATCCAACTCTGTAGCTCTGTCCATCTCACAGAGTGAGTCAAAAGGACGGCTGAATAGTCTCGACTGAAAAGCCCCCACCTGCTGGAAAAGAAGAAGAAGACACTTCTATAAAACGGAATAAAAGAATGCTTCAAACACCACAAAATTCCACTAAAAGCCAAGAGTCTTGCTGACCTTACTCTCCCGCAGAGCACAGAGATCAATATATACTCTCTTATAATTCAACTGCTGGTATCAAAAGATATACTTCAAGAAATCTGAGCAGATACAAATCATACAAGACAAACCAGCTTCATAGCTCTGTCGATCTCACAGAGTGAGCCAAAAGGAAAAGGGCTAAATAGTATCAACTGAAAAGCCCGTCTGCTGAATAAGAAGAAGAAGAAAAGAATTGTTGCGGCAATTCGCTCAAACTTGTTCGTTCGGCGAGTATTGGCTTTGAGGCCAATAAAAGGAGGCAACAACGTACTGTGTTTTTCACTAGCAAAGAGCGACTGTTCAAATTTGCAGATGAGATGGAATCTCTGTTTTCTCAGTGCTAGTATTGTCAACAATGCAGTTGCATATGTGTCACACCTGGGGCTCAGTATGATTTTTGAACAGCCTTGAGATTGTCACTTAAGTAAGCAATGTTGTGCACCTGATGTCCCCAAATAGGGCACGCATGTTTTAGCAAGGGATGTATATAGTAGAAATTCACTAGTTGTAACTGATTCACTGGGAAACCTAGTTGTCAGAGTGTAGCCAGCAATTGCAAAACATAGTTGCCTTTTTTCATAAGTCTAGAAACGAGGTAGCTGAAACAACAGTACTGAAAGTCACACCAAGAATAATTGCAGTTGAAATGGTAGGGAACCAGGGTTCAGGACAAGATATGTCCCTTTTAAGTTGATTAAAATGCATCACTTATATTTTACTGATGTTAATTGGAAATACATTATTCCTGCACTGATCAGTGAAACTGTTGTTCAATTCACCCAATGGGCAACTGGGGTATTGCTTGGGGCTTATCCAAGAGAAATTTGAGGGGCGGACAAATCATTGATGTATTTAAAGCATACATCAAAGTCAACAAGAGCATAGGTGATTACAGCCCAGAACAGTACAGCCATCACCTTGGTACCTTGCAGAGCACCACTTATTTCAGCCAATTCAGAGTAGATATCTTCAGCAAAAACCACACAGACACACTGTGATGGCTTCTGAGGAAATCAACAATCAACAGGAGATATATATATATATATATATATATATATATATATATATATATATATATATTATATAAAAAAAAGAGAAATCACCAATGCCACAGCACAAACACATTAAAAAAAAAAAAAAAAAAAAAAAAAAAAAAAAGAAAAAAAAAAAAAAGGAAGACAGAAGGAGAAAAGGAAGACTCTTTTCCTAAATCAGTGATTAATACAGACCAGCACTTGAATGAGGCCTTAACCCTACTCATCCATACAATCACATAGGTCAAACAGAATAGCCATACACAATCAACCATAAAGAATAATCCATGGACAGGCAGTCATGTCGTCATTAAGTATAAGTCGTCATTTACCAAACAATAAAAACAGTAAATACAAATAATTCAGAGGCAACAACCCAACACAAGGTCTCATCGGAGAATACACACTTGCCTATTGGGTCTCGGCACTTTAAATTCTCTACCCAGTCAAGTGGTGTGCCTACCATAGAATACCTATGGTATCCCCGTGTTAGGTATCACCCCCAAAATATATGCCTATGAAAAAAAACAAGCAAATGTAGAACAACCAATTAACACCAAAACAAGCTTATCCTGTTAATATATTCCTCTGCTTAGCAGCAGTAGGTAAACTAATGTGATAAATTTTACCAAATCACAAATATTAACTCTTTGCAAAAAACCTGAATGAACTAAAACAATTACAGATTTCATTGTATTGTATTGGATTAACGACGCTTCTCGACTACTAAGGTGTCTGCGTTAGCCCTGCAGTGCATTCCTGCATCATGATTTGATCTCTGGGTCCTGTATTACCAAGCTAAGGTCAAACCCACTGCACCACCACAGGACAAAAATTTGCTATTCTTGCCACAGACGGGATTGAACCCATGAACCCCTGATCAAGAGGCACACTTTCATCCATCATATTGTGACAAGATGATTACAGATTTCATCAGTACCATGTGGCTATTTTTGAAAAATCCGCTCTTTTAGACACAATAAACAAAATAGATGGCGCTGCATCAACTTTTCGCAAACCTACAAAATTAACCAAAAATTTCGCTAAGTATTTCCAGATAATTCTTTTGGTATTTATTTAAAAGTTTGTTATAATGAAAACTAAATTTTTTAAATTGCCAAGTTAATTTATTTGCAGAAAAACCTCTTAAAATCAATTTTTGGCTTAAGATTTTACATCTATTTTTAAAATCAATATAATTACTACCAATCCTTGCATATTAAAGTAACTGTGAGAAAAACGCCGAATATGTGATATTTGAGTGTATATTACTTTCAGGGAATGGGAAATTAATCACTTCAAAATCGAAATCATCCATTTTATTATACATTTAAAAACTTAATTTATTATTATCAGAAATATTAATATTTAAATCTAAGATATGATCTTCTAGACCAGCGCCATGACTAGGTTCAAGAGTAAGCTCTGATGGATATATATTTTTAGAAATATCAATGAAGTCTTTACAATTTAAGACCAAAATATCATCTAAATATTTTTAATTATTTGACAAAACATGTTTTAGATTATTTGGATTATTCTTATCCATCATATAATTATATTCTAGTTGACTTAAAAACAAGTCAGCTATAAATGGGCTGGCATTCCCCCCCATGGGAATTCCCACAATTTGCTTGTACCATTAAATCTTATATAAGTATTATATAAAACAAATTCTAATAAATCAAAAATCATATCCAAGCTGTATCATCTCAAGTTAACTGTAGTATTAAAGCAATTTGTCCATATAGCTTTTTTATTATAAGTGTCTATTTTTAAGAACCTCTTACTAGATAAGAGGAAAGATTTCTTGATAGCCGTTTTTAAATTATCTAACACTACATTAAGTGATAAATATATATGTGTTGTGTTTAGTGCTTTTATGCTTATGCTTGCTGCTTATTATCTTATGATTGCTGTTTGCTTATGTAGTTTTGTTGCAGGTCGGTTGGCTTAATAAATTATTCAACTGGTAACAATACATGGTGTCAGAAGTTTCAGAAATGGACAATCTTCTTCCATGCCCATCATTCAACTGGGAATCAGCCAGTCTACAAGCATGGACAAAATTTGAACAGCATGTAAATCTCATATTCAACGGGCCGCTGAGTGGAAAGAATGCCAAACAACAATGTTCATACCTTCTTCTGTGGCTAGGAGAAAAAGGACGAGATGTCTTTAGTACCTGGACATTAACATCAGAAGAAAAAGACAAACTTGATGTTTATCTTAAGAAATTTAAAGAGTACATTGCTCCTATGAACAATCCTATATTTGCTCGCTATAAATTCCATAAGCGGGATCAGTTGGAGCATGAATCAATTGAACATTACATTACAGCCCTCAAGGTGCTTGTCAAAGACTGTGAGTTTACAGACAATTTTGAGAAGGAGATGGTGAGAGACAGATTAATATGTGGACTGAAACAACATAGAATTCGAGAAAAACTATTATCTCAAGGTGGAACCCTTACTCTTGAGACTACAGTGACAATTGCAAGAGCTTTTGAGGCAACACAAGAGCAGCTCATATCCATGTCAGCCATGTCCTTGTCACCTACAACAGTAAAGGAGCCAAATGTAAAACAAGAATTAGACTATGTAAAAAGACAAAAGAAGTATGACCAACCCACAACAAGTAAGAAGTGTTACTTCTGTGGTGGGGCATATGACCCAAATCACAAATGTCCAGCAAAAGGGAAGTCTTGCTCCAAGTGCGGAAAGACAAATCATTTTGCTCGTGTCTGCCGTAGCAAACCAGTAGATACTATTGATATGGAAGGAACAGATGGAAATCAAGAACAAGAAATTTATATTGATACATTACTTATTGGAGCCATAGCTGAGAAATCAAGCCAACCGACTGTGGCTATCAAACTGAATAATTCAGCATGGGAAACTCTATTCAAAATCGACACAGGAGCTGAAGCAAATGTTATCCCAAAATCTGTCTTTGACAGACTTAAACCCAAACCACAACTAGACAAGACAAGTCAGATCCTTGTAGCTTATGGAGGAACTCGCATTCCAATTGCGGGAGTATGCTCTTTAAATTGTAGACATAAAGGAATTATCAACAAAAAGTATAGTTTCTTTGTAGTTGATACACAGTCAAACCCAATACTAGGATACAAAGCATCTGTAGAAATGGGGTTTGTGAAGGTAGCTACATCTATCTCTTCCTTATCTACAGAGAAGAGTGGTCAGAAGAACCCAATTCCCAAAGAGTTTGATGACGTCTTTGCTGGGATAGGTAAACTCCCAGGTAAAGTAGAGATCCATGTAAAAAAAGAATGCAATCCCATCAGTTAATCCTGTCAGGAGAATACCTTTTGCCTTACATGAGAGGGTTAAAAGCGAACTGGAGCGCCTTGAAAAAGTAGACATCATTGAAAGAGTGGTGACTCCAACCGAGTGGGTTAATTCAATCGTAGCCGTGGAAAAGTCAGACGGTTCGTTACGTTTATGCTTGGATCCAAGAGAGCTTAATAAGTCCATACAAAGGCCCTATTATCCAATGCCAACTTTTGAAGATATAGCCGCCAAAATTCATGGCCATAATAAGTTCTCTAAGCGTGATGCAACATCTGGGTATTTGGTGCTGGCATTAACTGAGAAGTCTTCACTTGTCACAACTTTCAACACCCCATTTGGCAGGTACAAATACAAAAGAATGCCGTTTGGATTAATAACTGTACAAGACGAATTCCAGCGAAAGATAGAAGAAACCTTTGGCAACTTGAAAGGTGTTTGTGTCATTGCTGATGATATCCTTGTATCTGTAAAAGATGAAGAACATAATGAGAATTTAAGGAAAGTCCTAGAGAAGGCCAGGGAAGTTGGAGTAAGGTTTAATCCAGAAAAATGCATATTCGGATCAACAAGCGTGCCATATTTTGGACATCTAATAACTGCAGATGGTATCAAACCAGATCCTTCAAAAGTTCAAGCCATAATTGAGATGCCACATCCATCAAACAAAGACGAACTGGCCACATTCCTTGGAATGACAAACTTCCTTTCAAAATACATTCCAAACTTGTCATCTCTAAACTATCCCCTCAGAGAGTTGGGAAAACAAACTGTCTTTGAGTGGACCAATGAACATGCAACAGCAATGAATAGAATCAGAACTTCGATCTGTAATAACCTTGCAACCTTTGATACTAAGGCAAAATCTGTTGAGATGAAAACCGACGCTTCCAAGCATGGTCTTGGGGCAGAGTTGAGCGTAGGTGGAAAAATTGTTGCTTTTGGATCAAGGGCTCTCACATCAACAGAACAAAACTATTCTCAGATTGAAAAGGAGCTATATTCCATCCTCTATGGCTGTAAAAAAATTTCATCAATTTGTCTATGGGAGGAGAATCATTGCACATACAGATCATAAGCCACTAGAGGCTATATTATCAAAACCACTAAGCCAAGCCCCTCCCAGGCTCCAAAGAATGATGATTCAGCTACAGCCATACGATATTACGGTTCAATATGTTAGAGGAAAGGACTTACCAGTTGCAGACACACTGTCAAGACTGCATCCACCCCACTTTGATGAAGAATGTTCCCTGGAGATTGAATTCCATGTTCACTCTGTTATGAAAAGTATCCCAGTCAGTGATAAGAAGATGGGGATCATCTTAGAAGAAAATAAGAGAGACCCAATTATGATAGAACTTACCTTGGTCATACAAAAAGGATGGCTGAACCACCGACACCAGTGTTCTGCTAGCATGCAACCTTACTGGAATGTTAGGGACGAGTTGTCCAGCATTGATGGCATCATTTTAAAAGGAAATAGAGTTGTCATTCCAAGAGCATTACGAAGGGACATTCTGCAGCAATTGCACGTATCACACCTAGGGATGGAGAAAAGCAAGCAAAGAGCCAGAAGCTCCATTTACTGGCCAAATATGAATTCAGCTATAGAAGATCTGATCCGGAACTGTGAAGCTTGTGGGAAATTTTCCAGAAATAATCAGAAAGAACCACTGATATCGACACCAATCCCACAGTATCCTTGGGAATACCTGGGTATTGACCTTTGCAAGATCTACGGAAGAGACTATATAGTAACCAGTGACTACTATAGTCGTTTCATAGAGATTGACCGAGTCGAACCGGCAACCTCTTCAGAAGTAATAAAGAAGCTCAAGGCCCATTTTGCTAGATATGGTATTCCTGAAAAAATTCGGTCTGACAATGGACCACAGTTTACATCTTATGAATTCCAGTCCTTTTTGCAGAAATGGGACATCCAGCATCTGACTTCAAGTCCGAATTTCCCGCAGTCTAATGGCCATGCTGAGAAGGCCGTGGATATAGCGAGTAGGATCATGCTAAAAGCTATAGAGTCCAATACAGACCCCTACCTTGGTCTTTTAGAATATCGGAATACTCCAGTAGATGGTGAGGCATCACCTGCCCAGCTTCTTATGAGTAGAAGTTTAAGATCCATCCTTCCATGTACTCGAAAGCAACTGGAGCCAAATACTGTTCCAAAGACAAAATTCCTCGAAGCAAGAACTAGTCGACAAGAAAGGCAGAAGCAGAACTATGACAAGGCTTCTAAAGATCTAATAGAGTTGAAAGACAATCAACCCATTTGGGTCAAGCTGTCAAAGGAAGCTACATGTTGGATGAAAGGTGTAGTGACGTCATGCGTATCTCCAAGATCTTACCTTATACAAGCCAAAAATGGTAGATTTTATCGCAGAAATCGGGCCCATTTGAAACCACGGTCCAGTGCTGAAGGCAACAGTGCTCAACAATCTTCAGGATTCACAGGGGATGAGGACCTTACAGCAGAATTTCACCCTCCTGTGACTCAATCCTCTTCTCCAAAAAAGGCTGTTCCAAAGACTCCAGATAATTGTAGTACTGGAGAAATCTTCCAAGACAGCCCTTACAGAACCCCAAGAACTCCAACACCCCTTCCAGCAGCAAACAGTGAAAGCAGAAACGGAGAGGATTATTCACGACCCTATGTAACAAGAACTGGTAGAGTGGTTAAGCCAAGGAAGATAATGGACATTTAAATTGGTAGTGTTTCTTTTTTTGTGTGTGTGCTTTTATAGCACAATTATTATTGTGAAAGAAAGGAGATGTTGTGTTTAGTGCTTTTATGCTTATGCTTGCTGCTTATTATCTTATGATTGCTGTTTGCTTATGTAGTTTTGTTGCAGGTCGGTTGGCTTAATAAATTATTCAACTGGTAACAATACAATATGAATATATATCTATCTATATATATAAAAATAAGTTGTTTGTTTGTGTGTGTGTGTGTTGACTGACGTCATTATAAGGATTGAGCATTATGCTGTCATGAAATTGTTTGTCAACTCGCGTCATGTTTGTCAATTGACAAAACACCAGGACACAAATGACGACCATGAAACCGGGACACAGGGAATATAAATGATGACCAGGACACTCAAAGAGAAATTACAGACTGGGACACTGGGACACAAATAAACACCAGGACACAGGGAATATAAATGACGACTGGGACACAGGGACACAACTACAACAGGGATGCCAGGGGACACAGGGGGGATATATAAATGACGACCAGGACACAGGGAATGTTTTATTATCAATCACCATCAATAAAGCTCAAGGGCAATCATTAGAATAATGAGGTAGAGATCTGAATATGGATTGTTTTTCCCATGGACAATTATACGTTGCATGTTCAAGAGTCGGTAAACCTGACAATCTATTTATATGCACAGACAATGGGACAGCAAAGAATGTTGTATATTTGCAAGATATAAGTATATAAGGCTTTGTATATGATGTCATCATAAGATGACACTAAGACCAGGACACCAGGACACAAATGACAACCAGGACACAGGGAATATAAATTACGACCAGGACAATCAAAGAGAAATTACAGACCAGGACACATATGACAACTGGGACACCAGGACACAGGGAATATAAATGATGACCAGGACACTCAAAGAAAAATTACAGACCAGGACGCTGGGACACAAATGACAACCAGGAATATAAATGACAACCAGGACACTCAAAGAGAAATTACAGATTGGGACACTGGGACACAAATAACCACCAGGACACAGGGAATATAAATGACATCCGGGACACAGGGACACAACTACAACAGGGACACCAGGGGGCACAGGGGGGATATATAAATGATGACGGGGACACAGGGAATGTTTGATTAGCAATCACCATTAACAAAGCTCAAGGGCAATCATTAGAATAATGAGGCATAGATCTGAATATGGATTGTTTTTCCCATGAACAATTATATGTTGCATGTTCAAGAGTCAGTAAACCTGACAATCTATTTATATGCACAGACAATGAGACAGCAAAGAATGTTGTATATTCACAAGTTTTGATTCACAGGTGGGACACAGGGACAAAACTACAATGGTGTGTAACTAATATGGCGCATAACAACTTACACACACAGGGGGGCTTGGGGGTTTTGCAAAGCACCCCCACCAACTAGGCGTTGGGGTGGCGCAAAGCCCCACCCTAACAGCTAGTATATATATATATATATATATATATATATATATATATATATATATACATATGTGTATGTGTGTGTATGTGTGTATGTATATGTATATATTCACATAATGACCTAAAATAAAGTAAACATGCCACTCAGTACCTTTTTATGATCTTTCTGGCTAGGCTATAATAATTGTTTATTGTTTTTGGCACAAACTCAATTCCATCTAAACTTTCTAATCTTAGTCAAATATTTGGCTCTTATTAGGCCCTATATAGGCTATTTTCCATGCATAGGCTATATTGTCTCTCAAATTTGTCACTGTTGATTCAATTTTTACAATTGAAATGGTTTTAAAAAGAGTTATTCTAGTAAAGATATAGACTATAAGCTATATGTAAAATAAGGGAAAAGGCACTATCTTTGAGTGTTTTTGAAGGGCTTAAAATTGAACTTAGACCAAAAACAATTATCATATTTAGAAAGAGCATAGAAAAGGCATTGGGTAGTACTTTTGCTCTATTAGTAGCCTAGGTCATTTAAGTAAATTATTTAGTCAGCATATGACTCTTCATATTATTGACTTATCAATAAGATGAACATACCACTTGATGCCTTTTTTATGCTCTTTACAAATATATGGTACAATTCTAGTTAATTGACTTCTTGATATCTCAGAAAGGGTTTAGGTTAGGAAAATGAAACTTTCAGGGATGAATCTACAGACTAAAGTATGTCCTGGGAAGGTATTTTGAAGCAACTACCTCCACTCCTTCTCCCTCTAGAGGGCCCTGACCTTTGATGACCTTTAAAAATATGTATGTTGTAAAAGTGAAACCTTGCAAAATAGATCTTCTGCTTAATTGAAGTACAACAAAATTGTTTTCAGCTTCATAACTTTGCTCAATTCCATTTTATAAGGTTTTAAAGATATGCAAATACATTCCCTAAATTTTGAAAAAAAACCTTGATATGGCTCAAAATTCTACTCAAATAACAGGAATTGCATTTTCAGAACTAAAGGCAGAGAAAAAGCAACTGGTAACTGAAAATTAAGGTAAAATGTTGTTTTGTCAAAATTTCAATAGGTATAGACCTGTCTAGTAGGCAAATTTCAGGGCCCTCTAGAGGGAGAAAGAGTAGAGATATGTACTTTAAAATACCTTCCCATGAAATACTTTAGCCTTTAGACCCATCCCTGAAAGTTTCATTTTCCTAACCTAAACACCTTCCAAGATAGCAAGAAGTCAATTAACTAGAATTTTACCCAAATATACTAACTTCTTCTAATGCAAACTCAAATTTTGATCTAACCTAACCTAGCCTAAACTAACCTTATAATAAATAATTTTGGCACTAAGAAAATATAGCATTAATCTGTTGAAAACAACTGAGAAAAAACAGCATTTTTTTTTCAGAAAACAACCAATAATTCTTACTTGAATTGAAATTCACCATTTCAAGAGCTCAAAAAGTGCTTAAATATGAATTTTGCAATATAAGTAATTATTTTATTCCTAAAGAGCATTAAAAAAGATATTGATTGGTATTTTCACTTTATTGGTAAGTCAATAATATGAACAGTCACATATTTACCAATTGTTCAATATTTAGGCCTACCCCATTTTAAATAATTTAAAACAACAGCCTATCTTAGGCCTATTCACAATTCTGCAAATAATTCAGATGAAATTGGATTTTATCAAGTAAAAAATGAAGCTGGAGAGAGCGTCATAATATTCTAAGAGATTTAGTCCTAGAATATCAATCTTATACCTAGGCCTATAGGTTTTTACTTTTCAAAATACTTTTTAACCTCTTCACAAAAATTACGCCAAGATCTAAGGTATGCTAAGATAGTTTAGCCTGATTAATTTTCAAAGCGTTGTTTTCGTTCTTCAATAGCCTTATTCATGTCTGATTAATGAGGACTACTTACTTTCCGGGTCCATTTCAGAAAAAAAATCCAGGCCTATTCAATTTTGAATTTTTCGCTTTTTGCTTGACAATTGTCCATGACTATCGATTGAGCAGAATAAATGGTGCGAATTAAACCGCCAAAAATACTACTTTTAAAAAGAAAGTGCAAAATTCAAAAAGATTGTTGCGTGTTGCCACCGCCATGGATTTATCAGTGAGTACACGGGTTCTTAGACACCTTCCGTGGATATTGGAAAAGCCATAGTTTCCTATGAAATTACTTTTTTTTTAAAGATAACTTTTTCGTGAAATCATGGATTTTACTTGTGAATCAAGAGTTTTAAATTTTTTTACATATTATAAAATTGCTATCACTCTCAAACAGCAAAAGCTATATGTGTCTTGAACAGTCGTGGAAAGTACAAACAAAATCAAATCGGTCGAGGCCTTCGGCCTCGACCTCGATTTGAAAAAAATTACTCTCCTTGTGTGCGCGAAGCGCACACAGGGAGAGACATATACGAAACTCTACAACCGAAGACTGCAACACTTTATATATTTGGCTTCATTCAATTTTAAAGCGCGGGTGCCGGAAAGGGCACCCACATAGGTCGCAAAAAAAAACAACAAAATTACTGTCTGAGCTTGACAAACACATAAAAAGGACAGAACAGGGAATAACATATTCCACGTTCACTCCCCGTGTCAAGACATACTTTATTTTTCCCAGTGCATAACTCACAATACTTGCTCTCTGGCTCTGGGTGTTGTGCCAAACCTGGAGTTTTTGTTACTTTATCTTTAAAGTAATTTGAACGAAATGAATATCTAAAATTTTATCTGATACATTTGGGAGAAAAACGGACCTGGGGGAAGGGTGATAGTTGCCCCCTGATCACTTTTGACTCTTAAAAAGAGCACCAAAAATTCCAATTTACGACAAAATAAACCTTTCTGAAGTTTATACTACCAATCCTTCTAAATAAACCTTATATGCCACGGGCGTATAACTTACAATGCTTGCCCTCGGGTTCTGGAAGGCCTGTATTATCCCGGAAGTTTTTGTTATATAATTTTTGGTCAACTTCGAAGCATAAAAACTTCGGTCGGACGCATTTGGTTAAAAAAGAGTTGGGGAGGGGGGCTAGTTGCCATCAGATCACTTTTGATTTTTTAAAATGGAACTAAAAATTTGAATTTCTAATCATTTGAGTCCACTTTGAAGTTTATACGCACTCCTCTTTTATTAAACCTTATATAGCCCCAGGGCAAAAGTTAAAACCCTTAATTCCCCCACACTCTGAGCGGGAATGTTGATCCAAAAGTTTTTATTATTTTATTTCTGGAATATTTCAAATTTCCAATCAGATGGGCTATGTCTGAATTCTATACGACCACCTGTTAAATAAAAAACTTATATGCCCCCGAGGCATAATCTAAAATACCTTCCACTGGGCTATGTGGTGTTATGTAGACCCAGAAGTGTTTGTTGTCTAATGATTGAACTATTTTCAATGAAATAACTATCTCAAAATTTTTTTTATTGGATGTATTTGGGGGAAATTTGAATGAGCCCCCTCCAAAGTTACTACAACCATCCCTTTCATATGAAGTACCCCTGTAAAAAATGAAGCGTTTTGACCTTGGGGCTGGTGGGGGGTGGGGGGTGGGCTAGTTCCAATCGGATAACTTTTGAATCTTAAAAAAGGAATTATAACTTTCAATTTCCAATCATTTGAGTCCCCTTCAAAGTTTATACAACCACCTCTCCTGTAAAAACCTTATACGCCCTTGGTACACAAGTTACAAGCCTGCGGTGGACGCCCTGCAATCCCTTTCTACACATAAAAGGTAACTAAAGTTTCGATTTCCAATCAAACGTGCCACTATATATATATATATATATATATATATATATATATATATATATATATATATATATATATATATATATATATATATATATATATATATATATATATATATATATTATATATATATAAATATATATATATATATATATATATATATATATATATATATATATATATGTATATATATATATATATATATATATATATATATATATATAAGTTGTAAGTTTGTGTGTTTGTCCATGTTTTGTATTAGTCCGCATATGTGTGTTTGTTTGTCCGCATATGACGTCATTATAAGTATATAAGGCTTTGCATATGACGTCAAAGGCTTTGTATATGACGTCATTATAAGTATATAAGGGGGCAATTCAAAGAGAAATTTTAGTATAAATCTTACAATGAAAGAAGAAACAGCCGAGAAGGCTGCTCAAAGAGTTAATTCAAAGAGAAATTTTAGTATAAATCCTACACTCTTTACTTATAGGTCATTTGATACCTTTTAACACAGGATTTATCCAGAAATTCGGGATTTTTCGATCTTGGAAGAATTTTCCAGGATTTTTGAAGATTCAGGACTTAGCAGGATTTATAGATTTGTCTAAAATTTTTCGAATTGTTTCTTATCGCAGGTACCGTTTGCAGTGAGAGTTAAGAACTTTTCATGAAATGTAACCATAATAAAAGCAGTATGGTGATTCTCCGTCTGTCTTTGTCTTTACGCCTAAAAAACCCAAGAAAAATCTGAAAATCTGTGAATTACCTTGACTATTTTACCACTTAAAAAGCTATAGGTGGGAGGGCGATAAGCAAAAATAAAACACAGCGATGCTTACTTTAATTTTATTTCGAGCTGTGCTTTTTGTCAAGGGTGCATAAGAGAAAAAGGTTTTCACGATTTTGTTTTCATCTGCTCGTCATAAGCATTGCTTGCACATCATATAAGGCCTAGAACCTATTTTTTATGTAGTGCCAACTATTAGTCCATTTATTGCATTTCTTACAGCAAACAATATTATGAACCGATGTTTGATTCAAAAAATTCCCATTGTTCATGGGTAATTCCTGGTTAAGAAATAAAATAGGATATTCTTTCTAAGACCTTAGTCAAACAACTGAGTTATTAAAGCTCGGCAAAAAAAAAATTTTGACAGGATTTTTCTCAGAATTTAAGAACTTCTAAAGCATGATTCTTTCGAATCCTGGCAGGATTTTCGAAGAGAAACAAGTGGAGGCACTGCCTGTAGCAGCACCGAGAATCTAGATGACTGGTTAAGAAATAAAATAGGATATTCTTTCTAAGACCTTAGTCAAACAACTGAGTTATTAAAGTTCGGTAAAAGAAAAGTTTTTACAGGATTTTCGGCAGAATTTTCGGACTTCTAGAGCATGATTCTTTAGAGTCCTGGTAGGATCTTCGAAGAGGAACAAGTGGAAGCACTGCCTGTAGCAGCACCAAGAATCTAGATGACCAATTTCACAAGCTTTGTCTGCAAGCGGCACAATTTACTCTTCCTTTTAATACACACAGTCACACTATCAATCTCCTTGTCTGATTCATCATTTACTAATTTTTTTTATTCATTTTTATGCTAACAAACAATTGAAGCTCTCTGTCACTTTCAGACTGGATTTAGTTTTGATTCATGTTAATGGAGAAAGAATGTGAGAGATGGGATGGGAATATGTCAGATTCGAATGAAGGAAAAGCCCCGTTGAGAAAAAGAAAGGCTGCACCAGAGGTTGTGTTTATTGAAAACAGTAGTGACAAGTTAGAAAGTGCTTTAAGCCATAATAGTAAAGCAGCAGCTTCGAGTACTGATTCCTTTAAAGTTTCATTGAAAAGTTCCGAGAAGAAAAAACGCTCAAACGACCGATATGCTCAGAAATATCTCAAGTCCTGGGAAAACGAAGATAAGTTTAAGGGCTGGCTTGCCAAGAAACCAAATGAAAATTTAGCCGTATGCTTGTGGTGTAATGCTGAACTCACCTGCAAAAAAGGATGGAACGATACAGCAGAACATGCAGCTTCCATAACTCATAAGACAAATGCACTTACTCTTAGCAACACAACACCTTCTAATAGTGAGTTTTGAGTGAATATAGCTCCGCAACAGTTCTCGAAACTGAAGCCAGAATCGCTTCATTTTTCATCCAGCATTACCTGCCCTTTTCAATTACTGACTCCCTTCAAACCTTACCCCACCAGAATGTCCTTAAGAAAGTCTGGCTAGGTAGACAAAAAGCCGTCAGCTTGGTTAGACAGGAAATAGGGCCTTACTTAAAGCAAAGACTACTAGACAAACTGAAGATTCAAACCTTTTTCTATTGTTATCAACGAGACGGCTGATGTTAGTACAACTAAGCAATTGGCAATTTGTGTTACCTTTCGCGACAATCAGATTGATACTGTAGCTGATGTACTTGAATTTGTGGAGTGTTTTAGTGGAACAGCGGTTTCGCATGTTTTCGAAACTCAAAGCAACTTTAGATGTTCTGGAGGAAAACCAAGTTCCCCTGCAATACTGGACTAGTGTCTGTGCCGACACATCAAATTCGATGATGAGATGTTGCAATTCTGTAGCAAAGCTGATCAGTTCCAATTATTCGTGGGTGGTAGTTGTCAAGTGTAGGTGTCACTCAATTAATTGTTTTGCTTCGTATGCCTGCAAGAAGTTTACCAAAACTCTGGAAAACTTATATCGCCACATATACAATCATTTCTGTATGGGTGCTAGGCGAGTTACAGTGCATAAAAAATTTCAATATATCTCGGCTACACCAGTTCACAAAATTCTAGCTCCTGGACATACCTGGTGGCTGTCGCTCCATTCAAGTGTGCCAAGAATTTTTGAACAGTAGAGCACATTATCCCTCTATTTCACTAACACAAATTTTGACGACCTCACTAACGGCAATAAACTTGCTCTTAGCGCTCTGAAAAATCATTTTATGAAGGTTCTTATGATGATTTTTTACTATGTTATAGGCCTTTGGACTGACTTTAATGTATTGTTTCAATCGAAGTCACTGATTTTCTATAAATTGAAGACGGAAATACTTAAGCTTATTGCAACCTTACCTATCAACTTTCTGGATCGAACCTACCTCAGAAACTATACTGATCTTTTGGCTCTTTACGTAAAAGACAAAAACCATTATGTTGACGTTCAGAAGGTCTATCTTGGGTTTACTGTAGAAGAGGAGTTGGCATCCTTGGTCTTGTCTAGTCCAGATATCCCACAGTTGGAGGTGAGAAAGGTCTACATAACAGCACGAAACTTTTACAAGGAGGCCATTATTCATATACAGAGCCTATTTAAGTTTAAGTGTGACGTTTATGAGTTCACAAAGCTACTTCAGCCGGACAATGCTCGAAACTTGAACCCACCAAGATTAGCAATTTTTTTAAGAAGTCTTGGGTTGCCTTCTTGGGACAATGCTTTAATTGACAGGGAACGGCGTAAACAGAGCACGGTTTCTTTGGCAGGTTTAGAGATCTGTACGTTATCCACGGAGGAGTATTGGAAGTGTATCTGTAAGCAAATATATCCCTTTGGAAAGCCGAGGTTTGGAAACTTAAGAAAAGTTTTAGATTACATGTATGCGCTGCCTTTTTCCAACATTACGGCTGAATGTTTGTTCAATAAAATAAATTCAAAGATTTAAAGACAGATAACCGAAAATTTTTGGTGACAATATTAGTTACTTCTAGTTTTTAAACCAAAGTGGGAAAGAAAAGGATCAATCTCAGTTCATCTTCTCTTGTCCTTGACCTCCAAATGACGAAGCTCCTGTCATATATTAAGTCTTCTGCAACTACTGAAGAAACAGCTACGCGTGTTTCTGGTTTTCTGGCTCCCTAGGTCTCAGGTAGTCTGCTTATTTGAAGTAATATTGAACCTCTCCATGGTGATTTCCAATGACATTTTTTGTTTTTTTTCTTTTGTACAATTGGACATAATTGAAACTTGAAGGCAATATTTTTTCCTGCACAGCACATTACAAACAAGGTTTGTTGCCAGTGCATGTTAGATCATTCGAAAAGTTCTATTGGTTTTCCCGTTCCAAAATACTGCCTTTTTCATACAGATTGAAAATTGGAAAAGCCGAATTCCACTCGAGGAAGGTCTACGTTTCCGAAACCAGGTAGAACTGCGGACCGAGAAGACTTTTGAAACACCCGTCCAGAAAATAAAAGCTATATCTATTTTCAACCAATCAGAGAATAAATTCCCTAATGTAAAATCTATACTCAACAATTGGAAGGGATAATTCAAAATTTAAGCCGTAAAATTTTGACGCCAGATTGGGACCATGCTATAGTGACCATGCTTGTATGCTTTAATCCCCTAGTGGATAGTCAACCAATCGCAGTTAAAGATCGTCAACCACTGCAGGATACTAACCTTGATTCTCAATTATCTTCGTGTCCTTTTGCAAGTAAACGCTAAGTTGCAACAAAACCTCGTCCCCGATTTTATCGCCGAAAGTGAAGTTTTCTTCCCGAAAACGCCTCGAATATTTTAGGCTTGTTTCCATATTGAGGAAAAGAAAGTGAAGCCCTGCCTAACGGAGGATAGGCAGTTATTTCAAATATTTGAAACATTGTATTGTTTGATATAATAAAGAAGCTAAAATGGCGCTTATTTGGTGTTAATTTTAAATTAAAGTTATCCAATTAAATCGTGGAAGTTATCCACTTTAAGAGTGGAAGTTTGACTTCTAAGTGTAGAAAATAGTGAAGAGAAGATGAATCTCCCTCCAGATCCAGGGATAGTTGTACCTGTGACCATGCACCACAATGTGGTTGGTTATCAACAACATGGACAACTTATATTTGTGAGATCTCCCATTACCAATCAAGGACAGCCTGTGATTTTCCAGGATATGCAAGTGAACCCACCTGCAAGTGTTTCTAGCTGCCAGGGACAAGGTCATTTTAGTCCAGTGTCAGGAGGAATAACAAATATCAGCCATTTCCCAATTGTGAAAAACTATTCAGTGCCTACTTCAAACAGATTTCAATCCCTTCAAGAATGGAATGAGGACTTTCCTCCTTTACCATCAAGTGAAAATAGTGAAGAAGAAATGAGAACAGTGAACCCACTAGAAGCTGAAGGTGTTATCAGTGAGGCAAACACTGACAATCCTACAAAAACTGGAATGAAAAGAAGAGATGTTTCACCAGTGTTTGAGTACCTGAATCAACATCAAAATAGAAATTTGAAGCGGAAGCTTAATGAAGTACAAAGTAGCATAAATCAGAATCCTACCATGTTGAACAAGAAAAGTGTTGACATGCCATATAGTGATCTTTTATCCATTTCTGTGGAAGCTCAAGTAACTGAGGATAACCAAAAGTTCCCAGATGATTTCACAATTGCCAAGTTTTTGAGCTCTATTTTTGGAAAGGAAAAGTATGAATTTGAAGTTAATAAGACAAAAGAGAGACTTTTAATCCATACAGAAAAAGAGGAGATAGCTGCTAACTGTGTACAATAAGTCAAATAGCAGAAACTAAAGTTAAAGTGAATAAACGGGAAAGCCTGACTCGAGGCATTGTGAAAGGTGTTCCTCTACATCTCTCAAATGAGGATATTCTAGCAAGTATAAGGTCAAACATTGAAGTTTTATCAGTTATCAGACAGAAAAGATTTAACAAAGAATTGAAAAAATTAGAGGACAGTCTTGCAGTTTTAGTTACATTTAAATCAAATCTTCTTCCCTCTAGCATATGGTTCTGTGGAAGAAATAGGGAACTTCATACCTATAACAGAAGAGTGATCCAATGTTTTAAGTGCCAAAAATATGGTCATATCCAAAAGGACTGCCATGCCAACCAACCAATCTGCTTGCGATGTGCAGGGAAGCATTCACCAGCAGAATGTCATCTTAAGAATAACCAAGTCACTACCAACAAAGACATGTATAAATGTGCCAATTGTCTTGGAAATCATTCTTCAACTTCACCAGCCTGTCAAATTAGAGTGAAAAATAAAGAGATTCTGAATGTGGCTGAAAAATATCAAGTTAGCTTTAAAAGAGCTCAGGTTATGTACAGAAGTTATGCCCAAGCAGTTCATAGTAGTGCAGTAAAACCTGAAAGAACCAATGTAAATAGAATATGGACAGACACCATAGAATCGGCGAAACGTCAAACTATAACAGACACAGTGAATAAAATCTTGATTGCATTGGCTCTATCCCCTGAAGTGCTTTCAATAGGCTCAGCTCCAATTGCAGAAAGAGTGGAGAAGATATGTGAATTTATGGATAAACTCAATTTGACAACAGTTGACACAAGTTTTATAAGGGATCAGTGTGCTAACAAATGACTTTAAATCTAAAAATACTATCATGGAATGCCAGATCACTTGTGAAAGTTAATAAGGACCTTCTTGTGCAGTTTTGTTTGGATAATCAAATAGATATCTTTTGTATCCAAGAGACATTCCTTAAACCTTTTATAAAGATACAGTTTCATGGTTATAGGGTCATACGACAAGACAGAACAGATCGTGACAAAGGGGGAATCATTATTGGAGTGAGAAATCACATTCGGTTTAATCAACAATGGGTTAATTTAAGTCAGGGAAGAGCCGAGATAATAGGATGCAAAATGTTTATAGATCGCCAGAAGAAAATAAATATTTTCAATATTTACAACCCTGATGGAAGTGAAAACAATTTAAGAGAAGCATTTGAACAAATGATGCAAAGTGTACCTAGTCGAGAATTGATAATAGCTGTAGGAGACTTTAATGCTCACAGTGAGAGTTGGTGCACATGTGGCCGATCCAACAATGCTGGAAGAGATATTGAAGATTTTCTTATGAACAATAATGACCTATGCCTTTTAACCCCAAAAGATTTACCTACCCACCTCAACCATAACACTGGACAATACAGCACCATAGACCTAGTGTTCTCTTCCCCACATATTGCTCCTACCACAAAGGTGACATCTTTAAAGAATACAATACTATATAGTGACCATCTTCCAGTGATGATTGAGTTAAATGGTTGTAATAATATACAAGCTAATAACATAGCACACAAGTTCAAATTGAAGAAGACTGATTGGAAAACTTTCTCAACTGCATTAGAAAATGTCCATATTGAGGAGCAGTTAAAGGAGGTGTCTTCATCACAAGAAAAGATTAAGATATTTCAAACGGTTTTAATGGATGTTGTGGATAAAGTTGTTCCCAAAATTAATACACACAAATTGAATCACAAAGTTACTAAGTGGTGGAATGAAACATGCACCAAAGCGAAACAAGACCTTAAAGATGCGAAGTCCAATTATGAACGCCTTCCTACCTTTCATGGATATGTAGAGTACCAACGAAAGGCTGCTGAATTTAAGAAAACAGTAATTGCTGCTAAACGAGAAAGCTGGATTAATTTCCTCAATAAGTTAGATTTTAGAGTCCCTGCATCAAGAGTCTACTCAACAGTTAAGAGTCTGATTAGTGGAAGTCGTGAAGATCAAACAAATCCTCCAATAACATACAAGAATTCCACCCTAGTTACCGATCAAGAAATAGCTGAAGCAGCTGTATCCCTACTTGACAGTGTCATTGGAGTACCTGATCCATTAAGTGACTGTGAAATAGAAGTGAAAGCTAAAGTTAAGAGAATTTCCAAAAGTCATCGATCTGTAGCTTATAATCAACCTTTTCTTACACAAGAAATTGAGAAAGTTATCAATCATCTACCACTCACTGCCCCTGGAGAAGATATGATTTTCCCCCAATTTGTGAAAGCCCTGCCAAAAAACTGGGTTGCTGCTTTATTAAATATCATAAATGAGTTGTGGAATGAAGGACAGTTTCCAAAAATCTGGAAGGATGGAGTAGTTGTTTTGATACCAAAAGTGGGCAAAGATAAAAGTAAACTAGAGAATTATAGAACAATAACTTTACTACCTGTGCTAGGAAAAGTTTATGAACGATTGGTGAAACAGAGAATGAACCAAGTGATTGAATTGAATAGAGGACTCAAGAATATACAGTGTGGATTTAGACGTAATAGAAATACAGAGGATGTGATGCTGATGTTCATGAATGATGCTGTTTATGCTTTAGAAAACAAAAAAGTTTTACTGATGGCATTTTTGGATGTAGTATCAGCTTTTGATAGTATGGTCCACCGTCATATATTAGAAGCAATAATGGCTGCTGCAGTTAAAGGTCAGCTCCTAGAATTTTCGGATTCTTTTTTAGAAGGAAGAGAAGTTAAAATCAAAGTTGGAAGTTGCTATTCCCAAAGTAAAGTATTAAGAAGAAGAGGAGTGCCACAAGGCTCAGTGCTAGGACCTGATTACTACAATCTAAGTGAATATGATCTCCCTGTAGATGAAGGAGAAAATGGAGCAGGTATATTTGCAGATGACAATGGTATATGGGTTATTGCAGATAATGTGAATGAAGCAACAACACAGTTACAGATAATCCTTGATCAAGTCCAGAGGTGGTCCCAAGAAAACTGTGTCCAATTTTCTCCTGAAAAATCTAAAATCATGATGATTACAAGGAAGAGAAATACAACATTGCCCAGACTGTACCTTAATAATGAGTTGTTGGAGATTGTGGGTGAATTTAAATGGCTTGGTTGCATCTTCGACAAGAACCTATCATTCAGACCACACATACAACAACTCAAGATCTCATGCTTGAAGAGACTCAATATTATGCGAATGATATCAGCAACAAGATGGGGTCCCAAACCAGACTTTCTTTTGGAATTTTATATCAAATACATAAGATCAAAACTAGAGTATGCTTCATTGGTGTATGAGGCTGCCAGCCCGTCTGCATTGAGGCTATTGGACACAGTACAATATAGTGCCATAAGAGTTTCATTTGGAGCACGTAAAACAACACCTAAGCCATTCTTAGAATCAGAAAGTGGATTGGAAAGTTTGGAAGTGAGAAGAAATGTGCGTTCATTGAAATACTTGAAAAAGCTTTGGACATCAGATCACAACCACCCATTTAAATCTACGATACTTAAAAGAAAAAGACTATGGATTTCCTCAAAGAAACAGCATGGAATTATTAAAGCTTTGCATTTGGCAGAAAATTTGGGATTACAGGTAAATTTAAACCTAGCACTGGAAGTACCCAATCTAAATATCACGCCAATATGGGCCATTCAAAAAGTTCCTTGCTTTTGTGATTTTGAAAAATGGGACGGATTGGATTATAATCAATCATTCACAATGGAGAAAAGAATGACCTACCCAGAAGCCATGGACGTCTTTACTGATGCTTCAAAAAGTGACAAGGTCGGAGCTGCGATTTGGATACCAATGTGGAATGTGAAAGAACTTTACCGTCTCCATGAAAAAATGTCAATTTTCGACGCTGAAGTGTTTGCTATACGACAAGCAGTATCGTATCTATATAAGAAATTACAAAGCGGGGATCAAGTTAGAATATGTACAGACTCTAAAAGTGCTGTTTCATGTTTAAATGAATTCAGTGATGGAGCGAATAAATCAAGAGAAGTGATTTCATGCTTTGTAGCCATGCAACAACTGCTTTCTAAAGGAATAAAGCTATCGCTTCATTGGATACCTGGCCACAAGAAAATCCAGGGTACTGAACAAGCTGATTTAGCAGCTAAAATGGCCGCCAGTGCAGACATACAAATAATGCAAACAACGACACCAACAATAGTATTCCAGATAGAAGACATAATACAGCAGATAAAACAGTTTAGCTTTGAAGAAAATAGAAATCTCTCTGGAAATCTTTTGATTACAAAGAAGACCAGAAGAAAATTCGAAAATAAGTTATATGAAAGTTTATCAAGAGAAGAAGGAAAAATTGCATTTCGACTTAGGTCACAACATGCAGCTACAAGATCATATCTTTCTCGTTTCTATGGAGAAGATCCGAATTGCATCTATTGTGGTCAGACAGAGACCTTAGCACACCTCATCATCCATTGTGTCCGTACAGAATGTTATAGGACAGACATTAGAAGGTTTATGAGAGAACATCGAATAAAACTATGTGAAGAATTACTCGGAGGAGCATTAACTGAAGAACAATCGGTTGAAAGTATAAATTTAGTTTGTGAATTTTTGAGATTGATTGATAGAAAAAGGACGTTATAAACTTTTCGCAGGGAATCGTAAAAATACAATTGTGGAAGTGCATGGACCCTAAGGTGTTAAAACACAGAGGGGGTCTTTTGGCGATTCACTTCACTTTGATATAATAAGATAGACTTTCTCCTATAGCAAGATGTTAACGATTTCAACTGCTTCTGCTACTGGTAAACTATTGAAGTGTTACAGTAAAATTCTAGACAAGCTTCTCTTTGCCATATTAGAAAGTGGTTAGGCTAGGAAAATGGAACTTTAGGGATGAATGTACCAACTAAAGCATAAACACCTGGAAGGTATTTTGAAGTGTCTACCTCCACCCATTCTCCCTCTGGAGGACACTGAGTTTTGATCACTTTTGAAAATTGTTTTATAAGGTGAAACTTTGGAAAATATTTCTTTTGCTTAAATGAAGCAGCAGTTAATGTTCTTATTACCTGAACAATTGTTTAGGGTCACAAAACAGTAAAATTGGTGCAAACAGTATTACTGGCTTTCATATAAAGTGAATATACCACTCGATGCCTTTTTTATGCTCTTTACAAATATAATACTAATTGCTTCTACTGGAAATTCAGATTTAAGCACTTTCTGACCTCTTGAACTCTTAAAATTGACCTATAGCCTATATGGGGTCATTACAAATCTGTAATAGTTTATAAACAAATTTAGGCTACATATATGCACATCAGGGGGGTGAGGGTAAAGCATAGCATATATTAAATACATAAACTAACCATTGCTATATTTTTTTTTTTATTATTGTTGTGCACATTGAATTTTAATGAGAAGAGAAATCACCACTGCAACAGCACAAACACATAAAAAATAGCAATGGTTAGTTTACATGTTTAATATATGCTATGCTTGACCCCCACCCCCCTGATGTGCAAAAATATAGCCCAAATTTGTTTCTAAACTATTACAGATTTGTAATGACCCCACATATAGGTCATTTTTAAGAGGTCAAAAAGTGCTTAAATCTGAATTTGCAGTAGAAGCAATTATTATATTTGTAAACAGCATTAAAAAGGCATCAAGTGGTATATTCACTTTATATGAAAGCCAGTAATACTGTTTACACCAATTTTACCCATGAAACTATTGTTAATAGATACATTTTGACTTTTGGCACATCTTTTCTCTTGTTCAAAATTACTGCAAACTCACTGTTATAGAGTTATTATATATTTGCACATTAGGGGGGGGGGGGGTAAAGCATAGCATATATCAAATACAGCCATGGTTAGTTTAAATATTTAATATATGCTATGCTTTACTCCCAACCCCCTGATGTGCAAATATATAGCCCAAATTTGTTTCTAAACTATTACAGATTTGCAATTTCAAATATCTGATCAACAAAAATAGAAATGATTACAATTCTATATTTGTAAATAAAGGATATTTGGATAACTCCATAATGGTGAGTTTGCGGTAGTTTTGTAAGAGAGAAAAGATATTCCAAAAGTCAAAGTGCAGCTATTAACAATAGTTTCATGACTCTAAATAATTGTTGAGGTAATAGGAACATAGACTAGAGTAGCCTACAAGAAAAGTATTTTTGGCTTCACAACTTTGCTCAATCCCAATTTATGAGGTTTCAAATATTTGAACATAGCCTACATTTCTTATCCTTATAGTCAGAGTCAAGGTTGTAGCTCCAGCATTTTATGGGGAGGAGGGGGCAATAGGAGTCTATATCCTGATAGTCAAGCAGTATAGGCTATATATAGGCTTATATGGTAATTACATTAAAACAACAAGTTTTTAGAAATGAAAGTAAGGAGCAACATTAAAACTTAAAATGAACAGAAATTACTCCTTATATGAAAGGGGCTTTTCCTCCTCGACACCCTGCTCTTTATGCTAGAGTTTTTTATTGTTTTAAAAAGTAGAGTTGCAAGAAAGAGTCAAACTTTAGTGCAAGGAGTGGGGTGTCAAGGAGGAAAAGCCCCTTTCATATAAGGAGTAATTTCTGTTTGTTTTAAGTTTTAATGTTGCTCCTTACTTTCATTTCAAAAAACTTGTTTTTTTTATTTAATTTCTGAAAGTTTTTGAATTAATGCATGTCTGATTTTGGCTCTCCATACATAAATTATTAAAATGAAATTTGCTATTAATTCTTTTTTTGGCTAAATGGCTTTCTCTTAGTTTTGATCAGACAATTTTGAGAAATAAGGGGTGGGGAAGGAGGCCTAGCTGCCCTCCAATTTTTTTGGTTACTTATAAAGGCAACTAGAACTTTTAATTTTTAACAAACGTTTTTATTAGTAAAAAATATAACTTTCAACTTTTTTCAACTTTTTCTTTATTCAACTCAAAAAATACACAAACAATATTATGCCCCAACAGAGAGCAGAGCTTGTAAGGCTTGGACAGTGCAAAAACATAAGAAAAATACATCAACATCTCATTGTAATAATGATTTTAAAATAAAATATGGTAGAAGACACACAAAATAGAAAAAAAACTCATAAAAGATAAGTAAACATATAAATATCAGGCAGGAGGGGCATGGGAGGCCGTCCCAGACACAGGGACACAAAAACAAGCACACGAATAAGAAGATCAAATAATTTAATTTTCCATCATCAATGATGAATAATCAAAATTTTAGCAAACAATCTTTAATATTTGCTTTTTTAAATTTAGCTGAGATTTTTGCTGAGATTTTTGGGATGGATCAAACAGAATTTTATCATTCAGCTTATAATTGTTAGCAATGAAGGGTATTTGGTATCTAATCAAAAACCTTGACCTTTCAGAGCTTATAAAAGGAATTTGATACATCCTAGACCTCTGACAATCCAAACAAGGAAGTAAGATTAACAGAGATTTGTCATAGAAATAATTTTTAGAATTTTGGATTTGAAAATGCCATATGGAAGTATTTAATATTTGTATATCATTTAAATCCAACAAATTTAAGAAGAGGAATAATGTTTTAGTTTCTGAAACATTTTCAAGCTTTGAAGGTTGATGTAAGAAATTTCCAAGTATTCTTATTGCCCTATTTTGTAGTACCTGTAAGGGTTTTATATGCTTCCAAAATGTATTAAGATATACAACTGAGCAATAATTCAAATAAGAAGTAATTAGAGAGTGGTAAATTATTTTTAAAATGGTAAAAGGAAAAATATTCTTCACACGGTACATTGACCCAATATTTTGTGCAAGTTTTAATCTTAAATACTCAATATAATTATGAAATGACAAAAGGGGATCAAGAAAAACTCCTAAATAACGATATGATTGGACCCTACAAATTTTTTGATCACCAGCCTGTAGCTCCTCACAAGAAATCTCTCAAGTGGAATGTTTTGAACAACCAAAAACCATAAAATTAGTTTTCTTAAAATTCAGTACTAGTTTATTAGAAACAAACCATTGATTAACTGAGGTAACACTTATAGTCAGATTTTTGACCAATGTCAATGAATCCCTAGCTTTAACTGTTATAGCTGTATCATCTGCAAACAGAACTGCATGGCTAATATTCTCATGCAAACCTTGGGGAAGATCATTAATATAGATCAAAAATAAAAGTGGACCTAATACTGAACCTTGGGAGACACCAATATCAATAAGACTTTTTAAATTAGTCATTTTTCCACTGACATTTACTGTGATTTTGCGTCCGCATAGGTATGATTTAATAATTTGCAATCCTTTCCCTCTTATGCCGGAATTTATCATTTTGTCAAGAAGAATTTCATGATTTAAAGTGTCAAATGCTTTTTTTATATCACAGAAAACAGTAGCCACATGGAAATCATCAGCTAAACAATCATTTATTTCTAATAAAAGAGCTGCAACTGCTTGTTCTGTCGAACGGTTTGCCCTAAATCCAAATTGATGTTTGGTAAAGAAATTTATTTTATCTAAATAGCTAGAAATCCTTTCTTTTAAAATTTTTTCAAACACTTTAGATAATGGTGATAAAATTGCAATTGGACGATAATTACTTACATCAGATTTATCGCCTTGTTTATACAACGGAATTACTTGGGCAATTTTCCATCTACTAGGAAATATACCTGAATTGATACTCAAATTGAAAATGTGGATAAGTGGTTCAAAAATAACTGGCAATACTCTTTAACAAATTTGTTGATAATTCATCATGTCCCACTGAATTACCGTTTTTTATATTTTTGATAATCTTATGAAATTCAGCAAAACTAACAGGGACCAGAAATATGTTCATACATTCATTGGGGGGTAAATATTCTTGATGCGACCTGTAAGGGGACAAATCTATTCCTGCTGAAACAATTGCTTGACCAACACCAGCAAAATAATCACTAAACATATTAGCAACATCTTGCAGTTCTTTAACTTCTACACCATTTGTATTAATTAATACCTCAGGATGTGATAGCTTTTTATTTTTTCCAATTTTCTCCTTAATTAAATTCCAAGTTTTTCGTGGAGAATCAGAATTTTTAAATGAATTTTCAAATATACGTAACTTAAGAATTAACTTACATAACAAACTTTTATATTCTTATATTTTTGATTATATATATGAGGGGGTTCGTCCCCTCGTTAATACCTCACTCTTTATACTACATCTTAAGTTTTGTCCCCATTCTTTAAGAATACCCCTGAATCAGAAAGGCCGTAGAATAAATAGTTGAAATTACTAAAAATAATTTAGCATAAAGAGCAAAGTATTTATCTCCTTCTAAATACCTTGCTCTTTATGCTAAAGTATTTTTATAACCCCTCATATGCGTAATAATCTCTGTTTGTTTTAAGTTTTAATGCTTCTCCTTACTTTCAATTGAAAAAACTTTTTCATGTTTATATTTTCATTGTTTTTTTTTTATAGTAATGCTAGAAAATCCTGCGCCCTTTTCATTGAATTTCTCTTCCTCCACGAAATATTCCTCCAAGGAAAGATCCTCCCATATAGCCCCTGAACCCCACACCCAAACAAAAAAATCCCCCTGAAAACGTCGGTACACTTCCCAATAACCATTACTGTATGTAAACATTGGTCAAAGTTAGTAACTTGCAGCCCCTCCTCCAGGGACTGTGGGGGGGGGGGTGTAAGTCGTCCCCAAAGACATAGTTATTATGGTTTTCGACTATGCAGAACAAAATGGCTATCTCAAAATTTTGATCCATTGACTTTGGGAAAAAAATGAGCGTGGGAGGGGGCCTAGGTGCCCTCCAATTTTTTTGGTCACTTAAAAAGGGCACTAGAACTTTTCATTTCCGTTAGAATGAGCCCTCTTGCAACACTCTAGGACCACTTGGTCAATACAATGACCCCTGGGGAAAAGAAAAAAACAAATAAACATGCACCTGTGATTAGTCTTCTGGCAAAAAATACGAAATCCCACATTTTTGTAGATTGGACATTGGAATTTTTTCTATAGGATTCTCTGATACGCTGAATGCGATGGTGTGATTTTCGTTACGATCCTATGACTTTTAGGGGATGTTTCCACCTATTTTCCAAAATAAGGCAAATTTTCTCAGGCTCGTAACTTTTGATGACAAAGACTAAATTTGATAAACTTATATATTTGAAATCAGCATAAAAATCCGATTCTTTTGATATATCTTTTAGCATTGAAATTCCGTTTTTTAGAGTTTCGTTTACTATTGAGCCGGGTCGCTCCTTACTACAGTTTGTTACCCTGAACTGTTTGAAATTCTAGTTTAGTGACTTCTTGCTATCTTGGAAAGGGGTTAGGTTAGGAAAAAGAAACTTTTGGGTATGGGTCTACAGGCTAAAGTATATCCCAGGAAGGCATTTTAAAGTACCCACCTCCACTCCTTCTCCTTCTAGAGAGCCCTGAAATTTGCCTACTTGACAGGTCTATACCTATTGAAATTTTGACAAAACAACATGTTATTTTAATTAGGCCTATCAGTTACCAGTGGCTTTTTCTCTGCCTTTAGTTCTGAAAATGCAATTCCTGATATTTGAGTAAAATTTTGAGCCATATCAATGTTTTTTTTTTCAAAATTTAGGAAATGTATTTGCACATCTTTAAAACCTTATAAATTGGGATTGAGCAAAGTTGTGAAGCTGAAAACAATTTGTTGTACTTCATTCAAGCAGAAGATCTATTTTCAAAGGTTTCACTTTATAACACACATATTTTTGAAGGTCATCAAAGGTTAGGACCCTCTAGAGGGAGAGAGAGTAGAGGTAGGTACTTCAAAATACCTTCGTGGGACATACTTTAGCCTGTAGACCCATCTCTGAAAGTTTCATTTTTCTAACCTAACCCCTTTCCAAGAATTTTTCCAGCTTATATTTTTTCTTCAAACAATTGAGGGGCAATTGCTTCCCCCTTAAGCAAAAACCCTGTTCAGAATTGCATCCTGAATCTGAATTTAACATTCATATGCATTGGAAATAAATTTTATCTAATCCTCCAATTTGGAAGTAAATACCCTGAACTGGAAAATATGACGACTGTATTGGTTATAACTAAGATGTTACACCTACAAAATTGCAAGAGTCTGTAGCCATTACTGTTTTCTTTTCCTTTACCAAATTTACCTAGGCTAGGATACCATCTATCCCTGTTTCTATCAACCTGGGCAAAGTTCATTTCCAATGCAAATGAATGTTAAATTTGGATTTAGGATACAATTCCAAGTATGTTGGCAATTTCTCTGGAAAACATTTAGTAATTTTTCATCTAATTTTTGGAGTGCCCATGCTTCATAGCAATATTTGACCAATGTCATCACTGTAGCTTTCAGTATTCCAATCATGATTTGCAGACTTATCTTCCTATTCTTCCAATTTTTTTTAACTGTGAAAAAACACCCTGAGCCTCAGCTATTCTACTTTTAACATCCTTACTGTTCCCACATGGTCTCCAATCGCCTTTCCTGTGCTCCTGAAGATGCAATTCATCAAAATGATCCATATAAAGAGGGATAGAACACAACCCTGCTTAACTCCTGATTTAACACAAAACCAGTTGTTAACCTCATTTCCTACCTTAACTGTAGCAGTATTATTCTTATACATAGCACAGATCACTTTCATGTATTTGTCTAGTGTACCTAATAAGAATAAGACCTTTGCTAAAGCTCTTCTATCAACAGAATTGAACACTTGCTCATAATCTATAAAATTGAGGACCAAAGGTGTTTGACAACAAAGGCCTCATCTCAATTGTTAATCTAAGAGTAAAAATTGGTCAACACTTCCTCTACTTTTTCTAAAACTGTGCTGTTCTTCTTTAAAACTTTGTCTTAAGCATCTTTCAGTCTAAAAAGTATCATATTACTAAGTAATTTACTGCCTACTGAAACCAGACTAATGCCTTGATAATTACAACAGTCACTCTTGTCACCTTTCTTATACAGGGGTTTAATTAAGGTTTTCCTACAATCATTAGGTACTTCCCCTTTTTCAAAAATCATATTTATAATCTTCAGTAGCTTATTTCTAACCTCCAAGCCACCGTATTTAAGAAACTCATTTGTCACACTATCAGCACATGCAGCCTTATTTTCATTTTCATCTATATCTATTCCTGCAACTGTATCTTGGTTTAGCACATTCTCAAGATGTTCCACCCACACCTCTTTAACTCTTTCCTTAATACTAATTGTGGCCCCATTCCTATCTTTAACTGGGACTAGTCTGGATTGACTACTCCTTCTCAATTTATTAACATACCAGTATTGTATTTTACTATTATGCCATCTAGCTGCATCTTCCAGATCCTCAGCGATTTTATCCATCAGCAACTTCACAAGTTATTTTTCTAAAATGATTCCATTCATCTTCCACATTGTCAAATTTTAAACTCTTAAGCTTAGTATTCAACTGTTCTTAGAATGTTTCTCTCAAACTCTCATCCTGGAGTCTACCAACATCATAAATTTCTGGGAGGTTGTTACCCTTCCAAAATTTCAGCTTTAAATTAACCCTAGACACTACTAGACAGTGATATTTACTTTGAACACCAATAACAGCACTCCTATATACCCTAGTATCTTGTATTGATCCTGCTAGTCTTTGGCTTACAATAACATAATCAATAAGGTTTGCTGTCTTACCATCACATGAATACATGTCAACTTATGGACCATTTTATGACCAAACACTGTATTTGTTATAACTAGGTTGTTATGCCTACAAAATTGCAAAAGTGTGTAGCCATTACTATTTTCTTTTCCTACATCAAATTTTTCTATCAACCTGGGCATTAAAATCTCCTAGCAAAAACACCATATTGTACCTGGTACCCTGTCTATTTGGTCCTGTAATTGTTAGTAAAATTTATCTGAGTCACTAGTATCCCCATCAGTTGATTCAAAAGGGGCATATACTGCTATAACTGATACCCTGAACTTTTAGTCATAAAATGAGCAATTAGCATTCTATTATTAATAGCTTCCCAGCCTAAACAAGACATAGCAGCTTCCATGTTCATCATGAGCCCTACTCCCTGCATATGTACCCAATCCTTCCTGCCTGAGTAAACAAATTATATGTCACCTAATTTCATGCTTCCTACCCCTGGGATATGAGTCTCTGAAACTCCTAATAAATGCACTTCAAACCATGTGAATTCATCAGTCAAAATGTTGATATGATAGTCATTTTTAACATTGTAATATTCCAATTTTCATATTCTTTAAATAATTGAAATTATTTTGGTCTCAGAAAAAACAATCTGAATACCAGTGTAGGACAGAAACCAAGATATCTTCTTAAGTCTACACCAAAGTGCTTAAGCCAGCTTAGAACTGGACAGCAAGAAGTCTCTAGGACCTCCATTAAGCTGGAGGCTTTGTGCAATCCTGGGCCCATCTTGGTCACAACATGTTTTTCAGCACTTGGTGATGCTCTTCTATCAACAAGAGTCTAAATCCTGCACAGACAGTCCCAAGCCTATTACCTCCAACTCAGTATATATTCATGCCTACAAATATTATGCTACTACAGGGAGGTAATCCATAGTAGATAAATTAGCTAGGAAGAGGTTTTTCAGCCTAAAAACGCCCATCAAAACAAACAAAGCCCAGAAGAAATATTCAATAATCAGAATCCTGTGCAAATGCTGTGTTGTTTACTAGACTATAATTTCCTCAAGGCTCCTCAAGTGGGAAAAGTTGACTGCACGTTTCCCAGTCTTGCAACAACCCCAAAAGGGTTGAGGCAGCCCTTTGCAGAGGCCGTCGTCCATAGATCTGGATCTTATGCCCTGCTACAGTTGTCCTTCTATAGAGGATGCCCCCACAATAGTGTTTTGTGTCACCATTCAATTTAACCCATTACTGGGAGAAGGTTTGTAACTCTTGGGACATGTGGATACCCATGTGGGCCCTGTTGAGTGTACATTTGATGGGCCTTCTTCCTCTTCCATCTGTCTTTATGGCCCCAGGAGAGGGTGCCCCATTTTCTATTATGGAACCCCAGGGACAAGGTCCCCCTTGGTCCATGCCTACTATGGTGGTACTCTACATATCCATAGGGCATTCCCCTATCTCTTGTGCTCTACCAAAATCTTGCATGATTATCTAATAATTAACTAACTAATGCAACTATTAAATCATTGCAGTAAATTGCAAGTTTACATTTTATGCCTTCTGAGTCCAAATAATTATAAATTATTGTATATATTCTATAAATTATTTATAAAAAGTAAACTGTAATAGATCCTATAAGAACAGGCTAGAAAAACTTTTCCTATAAAAGATCTATATATAGATGAATTAATTATAGATCAAATCTAGATATAGATCTTACAAATTTAAAATTTGAATTTTAATTATTTTATTAATGTAAACATTACTCCTGAAAACTAAAACATAAATTGTAATATTGTTTTGTCAAAATTCCAAAAGATATGGTAAAAAGAGGTGTAACTTTATTATAGGTATAAATTTTCATACCTTTCAAGTAGGAGAAATTATATGGGCATAGAAATCAGAAGAGGATTAACATAGTAGCCTGGTAACATGTTCCTAGGATATGTTTTTGGCCCTGGATTCATTGCTGAAAGTTTTATTTCCCTAATCCATTTCCAAGATGGCGAAAAGTAGCTCATCTAGAATTTTACCAATTACTGCCTCAAATTAGAAGTTCAAAAGTTTCTGGATGTAATGCCTAGCCTAATTTCCTTATAACCCAAATTCCTACCTTAAATTGCATTGTCATAAATCAGTCTTGATTTAGTCTTTAAAGTGATAACACTTTTTCTAGATTTTATTTACTCAAAACTCAGTAGCATCTTAAATTAATTCAGTGACCAGTGTTTATTGTATGATATTTCTTTCAAAACAGTTTTATACAGATTAAAAATGTTGTAATCTACTGACCTAGTTTCTGGACATTTATTTACATTTTGTTAAAATAGATTTGTGACAGTTTCAATTTAAATGTGCCTAGTCATTTTAATCTAACCCTAATTGACAAGCAGAAGAGGGGCAGTCCCCTGTCACAAGTGGTGTTGTACCTGCCAGCAGAGTCTCCCTTAAACTGCAGGGATCAGGTGGAATGGGGGCTGACACTTCTCTTGTTTATTGAGGTTCATCACAGGATGCTGCCAGATGGACTAGTACAGAATGATGTGCTAAATTTTGCCATAAAGATGAAATCAAAAGGAAATGCAAACACCAATATCTTCAAAACTGGCTGCAATTTTTTTGCCGAAGATATAGTAAACAAAGCAGAAAAAATATTTGGTGTATGGTAAGGTATGCCAATTGGCAAACTGAGAGGCAGAAAGTTGCCAACACTTTGAAATTTCTTGACTATTGTGATAAGAATTCAGTGACCCTACCAAAGTTCATAATATATGATCCAGATGAAGTCCATGCAATCCTTGGTGTGGAAAGTGCTACACTAATCTGAAAGGTATATGATTTATTCCTGGAACTCAAGAACTTTGTATCTACAGCTAAAATGCAGGGTCTATGCTGTCCCTCAACAGGTAGAGCCCCAGGCTTTGCTAATCCACTGCCACCTTATGCTGTTGTTCTCAAAATGCCAAAATCTCTTTATAACCCTGATGCTCATAGTCAGTTTTTGGACAGTATTTGTCCCAACTCAGCAGAAATAAGGGAGCTAAGAGAGTTGAAACAGAACAGGAAACTGTACATCAAATCTAAATCATCTGCTGAAAAAATTGTTGAGAAAATGAAAGCTAGCAAGGCTGAGGTTGTTGCTGTGCTCAAAGAGAAACTGTTTATTGCCATCCTGAAGCAGGTCCAACCTAACATGAATCATACTGATGTAGAATCCCTGGTTCCAAGGGCAATAGAAATTGGTAACTTTGAGTGTTACAAGTCATGTTTTTCTTCACTTATTTTAATTCAGCAAGTGACTTTTTAGCAATTAGAATTCAAAATTTTGTTATGGTAAACATTTATCTGCCCAAAAACTATCATGACAACCAATCTGAGAGGCTTTTGGTCATTAGTGACACTTGTTTATCTAAATGCTTTCTAAAAACTAAAGAGCAGGGTTTATGCTGTAATCCAACAGGTGACTTCAGTTGTGATCTAACTGACCTGTATAATTCTTCTGGTGAGTATGATCACCCAAGTATTATTTTTGTTCTGTTCAATGATGATTATGCAGTTGCACTGAAGAATGAGAGTTTTAGTACATCTAAATTAGACCATGTTTGTCGTATGCTATCTGTAACTATTGTGGAAGTTGTTGTTAGTGATTCAAATTTTGCATCAGGTCATTTTCCTTTGTCTTTTAGTGCTCTGATTGGTGATTGTGGTCCTTCTTCTAACTGGCTTCCAAAAGAGCAATTTGTATTTTATGCTAATGATTGCAATGGGGCATCTCCAGATCTTTTCTAGAATGCATGCAATGATGTTCTTGTGAAAATTTGTATACTGTTTGATTTGTTGATGTAGATTATAAGAAAGAATAAGCATGATTCTTGAGTTAGGTTGAACATTTATTGTAATGAACTTACTCTCACATCCCAGATCTTGCAGAAAAATCAGCAGCACCTATTAGGTGAGTAAAAGTTGGAACTGAAGAGCACAGTTGGTCAACTAATTATAATTTCCAAAATACTTGCTTTTCTGCTAAATTTTTGCTTTCAGTTTGGCTAAATTTTGGTGTTCCTTGGCTTAGGGAGTTCAAGAGCCTCACAACTCTAATTGAGAAGAAGTTGTTCTGTAGTCTGGTGTTGGCTTGTTTGCAGAACAGCTTCTTGGTGTGTCCTCTAGTTCTAGATGACTGGTGAAGTTCAAGTATATTATGTTGCAAGGACTGAGTGTGCGGCATTTTGTATACCATGATGACATCCCCATGCTTCCATCAATAAGAGAGGGTAGGAATCTATAACTTCTCCAGGTTAGATGGGTAGTCCAGGCTTTTACAACCCTCTATTGATTTAGTTGCTTTCCTTTGGACATTCTTGTTTTTTCTAGCATCTGTTTTTGTTTTGTTTGTATTCATTCATTCATTATCCAGCAAATAAGGAATTATACTGTTGGTGCTGGTAAGTCAATATGTTGAGCCAATGTGTCGGCTGCATCCCATTCTTGAAGCCATGGCTTGGATAATCAATCTTTGTCCACAGCACCCTTGAACACCCTCACACTGGGGGCTGAGACTGTTCCTTTACTTAGGGAGTTTCAGAGCCCCACTACTCTAATTGAGAAGAAGTTGTTCTGTAGTCTGGTGTTGGCTTGTTTGCAGAACAGCTTCTTGGTGTGTCCTCTAGTTTTGGATGACTGGCGAATAGGGAGTTTCAGAGCCCCACTACTCTAATTGAGAAGAAGTTGTTCTGTAGTCTGGTGTTGGCTTGTTTGCAGAACAGCTTCTTGGTGTGTCCTCTAGTTCTGGATGACTGGCGAAGTTCAAGCATATTTTGTTGCAAGGACTGAGTGTGCAGCATTTTGTATATCATGATGGCATCCCCAAGAGAGGGTAGGAATCTATAACTTCTCCAGGTGGGATGGAAAGTCTAGGCTTTTACAACCCTCTATTGATTTGGTTGCTTGCCTTTGGACACTCTAGTTTTTTCTTGTTGCCTTTATTTAATAGGGTTGCCATAGACATACCGAATTCCAATTTTGGTCAAAGAAGTCATTTGCATAGCTAAGTCCCAGTGTCTGAAGCACTTTGGACACAGCTAACTGAGCATGTTGGTCAAACTTCAATTCATCATACACCAGTATGCCCAGGTCTTGTTCAGCATGGGAGGAACTGATCATTTGCCCAACACCATCTATTCCACACATTTGATACTGACCCCTCACATTCTTTCTACCAAAAGAAATTTTCCTGCACTACTTAATGTTGAATTCTAACCTCCAGAGTTTAACCCAATCAGAGAGTTTGTCTAGGTCAGCTTGTAGTAAGGCTTGCTCTTTGTGTTTTCTTCTCTTTTTTTGCAGGGCTGATGATTCTTGAATCATTGGCATACATGTTCATTTTATTTATGACAGATTGTGGGGCATCATTGATATAGGTGTTAAATAATGTTGGACCAAGGATCCATGGGACTCCATTTTGCACTTCAGCACTATCTGAGGAAAATATACCTGACTGGTTTCTCCCTGCACTCTTACTCTTTGCCTTCTATCTTTCAGGAATACTATCACCAACTCAACAACCTCCTGGCTTAGCCTGATTGCAATTAATATTGCCTAATCTAAATCTGTGCTGACTCTGCATAATAAAATTGTTGGAGGTGAGGTGTCTGAGAATGGTAGTATTTACTATTACTTCCAGAATTTTCCAAACAGCAGATGTAATGCTAATAGGGTGGTAATTTGAGGGGTCAAATCAGCCAACTTTATGGATAGGGGTGATATTATGATTTCACCAGTCCTGAGGCACTGTCTTTGTATCTAGGGATTTCCTGGAAAAGTACTGTAATAGGCAAGGCCAATTCTGCATAAAATTTTGTTAATGTCTGAGGGTGTATTCTATCAGGCCCTACAAATATATTCTGGTTTAGATTTTTCAGTCTAACCTCAACGTCATCTTTACTGACAGTAATTGGTGACATTGATTTATCAGCTGTATACTTAGGTTGTTTGGGAAGTGGATCTCTATCTGGTTAGTGAAGACTTTTTGGAACTCATTGTTCAGTGTCTCAGCTATTTCTTTGGAGCTGGTAATAGAGGCTCCATCAACAGGAAACTCAGTTACTGAGTATGTTCTGGGCATTTTTGCAGAGAAGCATACCTCCAAAATTTCTTGGGATTTGATTTGGAAGCATCTGCAATTACTTCTTCATAATCTCTTGTAAGTTTTTTGTGAAAGTTTTGAGCCTTATTACAGAGTTACTTAAATATATTACACACAAATTGCAATAAATATTCTGCCCCTTTCCCAAAATATCTGAATTTAAACCATTGGTAGTGTCTAGGGAGGGGGGGGGGGGTTGTTTCTACGATTTTAAATATTATATTTGGAAAGAGCATTGATTTTTTAAATCAAAGGGTACTGCTTTTCTGTTTATATTGTGTTTCCTTATGAAAATTGTGTTTCCTTATGAAGGCTCAAAATAATCAAGTAATTGTCAAGCTACAGGTTGCCTCAAGCCTTAATTTAAGCTTGTTGTAAGGCAGCAAGCTTGGACAAAGCATATATGACGCTGTCACGTTTATTTACCTTTCACAGCAAGCATAATGCAAGAAAATGTGCATCCTGGATAGATTAGAGAGTAATAAAACGAGCTCTAGTCATAACAAACCATACCCATTGAAACTGAATTGAACCAAAGATTTATCTTGTCACTGGTTTGATCTAAGTGTATTTTAAAAGTTGCAGGCTTGAAAGAAAGACCTTCCTTGCTGAAAGGCTTGTTTCAAGTACGTTTTCATAATTTCAGGCTTGTAATAAACTTGAATAAAAGATTTCCCATGATTGTTTTGCAAGCATTAACACTCAATTCTACAGCCCTTCTGAATGAAAAACCAGAATAAATAAAGAATAGTATCAATTGATTCCAAAATTAACACTGTTTTGAAATATAATGGTCACTACTATGACAATTGTGCCCCCTCTCTATTAGGG
>NW_027063076.1:0-49398 GCF_032884065.1 Artemia franciscana
TAGCGTCTATTAAAGTATATGACTTTAAACCATCGAATAGTCAGTCCCATAATAAAAATCTATTAGCATCTCAATTGTCTTTTAGATTATTGATTTGTGGAAATTCGGGTAGTGGTAGAACCTATTTACTTTTAAATTTAATATATTATTATTTATGTGTCGATAAAGATTATTTATATGCTAAAGATCTCAAAGAAGACAAATATTAAGACCTAATTCAACCCATAAACTGTATAGAAGAAAAAATTGGACAGAATATATTGTTTGTAAGTCATGATAAAAACGATACCATAGAAGTTGAGACCCTAATCATACAAATTTTAGTTATCTCTGACGATTTTGTAACAGAAAATAATCAGAAAAACATTGAAGATTTAATCATGAGAGGTAGAAAACAAAATGCATCAGCAGTATATATTTCTCAAATCTATTTTGATACCCCTAAAATAATACAATAAGACTATAATTACTTTGCAGTTTTCAAACGTCTAATCCAATCGAAATCGATAGAATGAGACAAAATCATGCATCTGACTTTAAAAAAAGATAAATTTCTCAACTATTTTAATTAATCGTGTTACAAATAATCATGGCTTTTTGCTTGTTGGTCTGAAAACGAATACTCTAAAATATAGAAGCAACCGTGATATAATATTATAAAAAAAATCACTGGCTTGTTTTATATGCTTCTGTACTATTCAATGAATAAAATTAGTTAATAAAGTTATTTGTATAATAAATGAATAAATTTGGAAGTTTAGGAAATATTACCCCCTAAAAACCACAGTGAAAGTAGATTACTCAATGATAATGGTAATCTTGATTTGCAGGGTAAGCTCTTGATTAATTTAGGTGATGCGAAAATAGACAATGATACGATTTCTTTATGAAACATGAAAATTATTATAAACAATTTCAAGGGTGAAGCTATTCACGAACAAATTCTTACTAATTAGTATTTAAGTGAGGCTATTAATAGATTGAGTAAAATTTATCAATCACCTGATAATATATTTACTATAGTCGATGGTGACGGATTGTTGGTAAGAAATACTTTAAAAATAACAGAAGATGCTATAAATGTGGAAAATAGAAGAATTGAAAATGTTTCAATCCCAGAAAATGGTGCAGATAAAGTTAATCGTTCAACGTTAAACCAATTTAACAAGAAATTATCAAATATCAAATCCTAAACAACCTTAAATTTGGTGAAAATATTAGCAAGTATACTAAAATTTATCAATTACCTTACAGTATATTCATTAGAGTTGATGACAAAGGACAATTAGTAAAAAAATACGTTAAAAGTAATACAAAAAAAATATCAATGCAGAAAATAGAAGAATTAAAAATGTTAAAAACTCAAAAAATGGTGCATATGCAGTAAATCTTTCAACATTATTCGTACACTTGAAGGTTTTATAAAGTTATCCAACCCTTTAGACAATTTCGAAAATGTTATAATAAATATGTTTGAGAAATATTACGATGAAGTATTTCAAAAGTAATTGAAAGAAAGGTTGAAGTAAAATAAATAATATCAGATTTCTTTTTAAATAAAATAATTCACTAATAAATGACAAGTTTTATTGAGTATACAATTTACCTATCCCCTTTTCAAAAAAGAAAAGTTAAACAATGCTTTAAGGCTAAGCAGAAATTTCAAGTTCGTTTAAATTATAGCAGAAAAACAATATAAAACCCGTTCAATTCCTTTTAAACCAAAGACAAGTGAATAAAATAGAATGATTTAAGTAAGAAAAGAAACGATGTGATATTGATGATCCGTATAAACAGCTGGTCCAAAATGGAGGATTTTTACCATTTTTAATACCTTTAGCTGTTGCATTTTGAAAAACTGTTTGAACAAATGGTGCTGCACCCTAAGGAGAGTGTGCAGGTAAAAGAAGTTCCAAGCTGTTTGAACAAATGGCTGAAAAGCTGTTTGAACAAATGGTGCTCCAGCCTAAGGAAAGTATGCAGGTAAAAGAAGTTCAGGAAAGCATTCATTTCGTCTGCAGGGTTTGATCTAAGTATTATAGGTAATGTTTGACTGAAATCTCCCGCAAGCAATATTAATGTGCTGCCAAAGGGTTTCAAATTTCCTCGCAAATCTTGCAATGATTGATCCGGAGCCTCTAGCGATTTTTTGCATGCCATTGTGCACTCGTCCCAAATAATAGGTTTGCATTGCTGCAATACTTTACCCATCCCAGATGATTTGGAAATATTGCACGTGGGAGTTTCTATAGAATGGAAATTCAGAGACAATTTCAAAGCGGAATGAGCAGTTCCTCCACTAGGCAGCAACGTAGCAGCTATTCTGGACGACACAATAGCCAACGCTATGTCATTTTTTGATCGAATTGATACCATAATCAATTTTCACCAGTACCTCCTGGCGCATCCAAAAAGAAGATTTCTTCAACACTGTTATCGACACAATGCATTATCGTATCATAAAAGTCCTTTTGTTCAGACGCTAACTTAGAAATATTATTTTGTACATACGACCATAGATCACTCGTGTTGTAACTTTGTTCACGATCCAATTCTACACATGTCGAAACAGCAGCATTACGATTAGGTGAAGGCATTCCCAAATCCTGAAGAGGTTTGTTTGCCATACATACGCACAAATCTTCAATAATAACTAAAGTGTCGTTATAAATTTCTGATGTAAAATCAAAAGTTATATCTGACGTCTCTAACCGTTTGCGATGGAGTATATCCTCGGCCATTTTCGATTTATATTTTTCCCATAACTCTGTGGGAGCTGAAGGAGAGCAAGTTGTTAGTGTGATTCCAAACAATGCACGAATTTGACTTGGAGTTGATGTTTTGCACGCGTCATTGATGCAGTTATCCCAGTGTTGGTCATTCTCCAATAAATTCAGAGCTTGGCATGCACTACGGTAAGTGCCATGTATAGTACCATTTACAGTTCTCAAATGCTTAAAGGACGTCGGACCGGGTACATTCACCAAAAGCAGGCGGAGAAAGAAGCATTCAGGTTGATTGGGATTAATGGTGTAGAGTCTTCCTATTGTGGTATCTTTGAAGATGGTAGGTTGGCCGTCGACTGACTTACCCTGTTTTCGGCGTTCAAATACTTTATTTTTAGCATTGCACGTGTAATACGAAGGCACTTCAGTATACAGCAGTTTTTTTTACAAATAACCATTTTGACATAAGGAAAAGAAACCAGTTAACGTTGTATCCGGTGGATTCTGGGCTCTTTGTTGTACGTTGGATTCCGAAAAATAAACACGTTGACCATTCTGTAGATGTACCGCTAATTGAACAACAGCTGGGCTTCGTTAATGTATCGGAAATGAAAGAATTCGCCAAACAGCTTCATTACTGCTTATGTATCTTCCAGCCTGATATTGTACGATTTCATCGATATCACTGATTTCGGACTGCAAGCCAAAATCTACTATGTCGCTGCCTTTGGTGACGTATTTGCATATGTATTTGATTGCCTTTACGGTGTTACAGTATTCAACGTTTATGTGTGCATTAAATATTTTTGACAATAAAGGTGAATATGGAACAACCCACTGATTATCTACTTCGATGGTGGTACCGTTATGCTTCTTTTTTATTGCCGTTTTACCGCCATCTTCAGTAGATCTTCTTCTTTAATGTGGTTAACCATCATTGCAAGTAATTGTGTTGGGTACTAAAAGCCGAGGATATTGCTTTGTGCACCTTCCTTTGGCCATGTATGGTGATTTTTCATTCAGTGCACCGAGAGGTCCATGTATCCTATTTTTTACCACAATATCATATAAGCCCTTATCGACATTTTCATCAGGATTTTCAGCGGAAATCACATCGTCAATTCCATTAGAAGAAATTTTATCAAACAACCATATTAGTATATGTGCTTGTGGCAATCCTCGCTTTTGCCATTCCACTGAGTACAACCAGCATCGCACTGACCCAAACACTTAAAGTTTTACTATGTAGTTTATCAGTGATTTCAACTTTTGCCGGAAGACGCGGGCCATAATATTATGTCTATGAACCGCCGATTGTCCTTGAAGTAAAAGCTGCTGTATCTTGTCCCAAGATTGATTACCTTTAAATGTAATAAATAAATCTGGACGACCATAGCCGGCATATGACGAAGGTAAAATTGTTAATCTTCCAACGTTAGTGGTATTACCGTCATTTACAGCTGCATCTCGCAAATGAATGTATTGTTCAGAGCGGAGCTTGGTCTGATTCAGACCAATAAAAAGCAAACGTTCTGATTCAATCTTTGCACACATATCAACGATGTATTGGTGAAAGAATTGAAGGCATTTTAAAATATAATTGTCTTCATCCTGACAAAGCATTAGCCTATAGAAAGAATAATTCATTGCGCTGCATGTCTTATCCATTTGTTTGTTAGTGGATGAATCTATCAATTTATGATTAAAGTGATAGCCGTCGGCTCCATCTAAAAAAATGATAGAATATTGTAGGGCATCCTAGCGTCGATGAGTTTCAGCAATTCTTACCAACTGAGCGTTTTGCTTATGAAGAATAATATCTCGAGGTAAAAACTGATCACCGACCATAAAGACTTCCACTTCGTCGATAGTTGGAGCATTGTATCTACGCACATGTTCGCCAGTAGGCGTTTTGTCAGCGGAAATAACAATTTTATGCGTGTCAGTAGGCATCAAATCGATTGCTGTTTTGAAGAGACGCACTAAATTATTATTTTCGTGGAAAAGATGTTGCAACTGGGAAACGATAGTCCTTTCAACGTCGGGAGAAATTTCGCAGCGTGGATTCAATTCAGAATTTCTATCATTGATGAAATAGAGTTGTAAATATTTATGATTCTCACCTGAGAATGGTAGAAGGGAAACTGCTCTATGATAAATTTGCCCTTTTACTATGAAAGTAGGCATAAATTGATCTTGATTTTCGATTTGGGCACCAAACGACGTCATTTGGAAACATGAGTTATATTTTCTGATGTCTAACAAAAAACGCTTAGATTCTGACGTAGTTCCAGTAAGCAGTCTTCAATGGCTCTGGTGGTGCAGCCAGTTGAGGAAGTTTAACTTTTCCTGAGGCGCAACACATTCCCATTGTTTCACCATTAAATTTCAAGGTCTTGCAATAGGGACAAATTTTAGACATAGTCCCGATTTGAACACATCTACTCAAGCTATAAGCATCGACTGGGCTGTACCTGAATGCCAGGTGATAATTTTTAGGTTGCTCTTGTGGTTCCTCGGCACGCTTTCCTTTGGCATTATCTCTTTGAGCCTAAAGCCTGTTTTCACGTTGTTCTTATGATTCCTCGGCACGCTTTCTTCTGTTAATTTCTCTTTGAGCCGCGTGCCTGTTTTCACGTTGTTCTTGTGAGTCCTCGCCACGATTTTTTTGGTAATTTCTCTTTGAGACGCAAGCCCGTTTTCCCACTGTTCTTGTGATTCCTCGGCAGGCTTTCTTTTCTTACTTTCTCTATTAGCCGCAAGACTTTTGGCATTAACTCTTTGAGCAGCTTCCTCGGCTGTTTCTTCTGCCATTGTAGGATTTATACTAAAATTTTTCTTTTAATTAACTCTTTGAGCAGCTCCCTCGGCACGCTTCTGCCATTGTAGGATTTATACTAAAATTTCTCGTTGAATTAACTCTTTGAGCAGCTTCCTCGGCACGCTTTCTTTTGGTAATTTCTCTGTGAGACGCAAGCCTGTTTTCACGCTGTTCTTGTGATTCCTCGGTACGCTTTCTTTTCTTACTTTATCTATTAGCCGCAAGCCTTTTGGCATTAACTCTTTGAGCAGCTTCCTCAGCTGTTTCTTCTGCCATTGTAGGATTTATACTAAAATTTCTCTTTTAATTAACTCTTTGAGCAGCTTCCTCGGCACGCTTTCTTTTAGTAATATTTCTTTGAGCCGCAAGCCTGTTTTCATGTTGTTCTTGTGATTCCTCGGCATGATTTTTTTTTGGTAATTTTTCTTTGAGACGTAAGCCTGTTTTCACGCTGTTCTTGTGATTCCTCGGCAAACTTTCTTTTCTTACTTTCTCTATTAGCAGCAAGCCTTTTGGCATTAACTCTTTGAGCAGCCTCCTCGGCTGTTTCTTCTGCCATTGTAGGATTTATACTAAAATTTCTCTTTGAATTAACTCTTTGATAAGCTTCCCCAGCTGTTTCTTCTGTCATTGTAAGATGTATACTAAAATTTCTCTTTGAATCGCCTTCTTATATACTTATAATGACGTCATATACAAAGCCTTTGACGTCATGTACAAATCCTTTGACGTCATATACAAAGCCTTATATACTTATAATGACGTCATATGCGGACAAACAAACACACATATGTGGACAAACACAAAAATTTGACAAACACACAAACTTACAACTAATTTTTATATATATAGATTTGGAAAGAAAATCGTAATCACTATTTATTTTATAGGTGAAATTTTTGGTCTATTTGCACCTAAGGGTTTTCATTCTAAAGCAGCTTCTTTTGAAAATAGATTTGAATAATTGGAAAAATTTGTGATTTTAAAGGTTATTGAAAGAAAATGGAAAGATGATAACAATTATTTAGTTACTGATAACGAACTATCAACTAAATATCAAATAATACTAAATCATTACATTTTATCAGTAGTATACATAAAGTATTGAATATAAGTAAAATATCCATCAAATTCTTATTTCACAAGACCTAATAATAGGAAACTGTAAAAATGTTGGGAAATTTCATTTAAAATGGTATAAATTCAATTTAAAGTTTGGTAAATTCAATTGATTTAATAAGTGTTCCAGCTCCTTTATCTTTTATGCTACTCTCTTTGCTGTTCCTGTTATACAAAAAGTTATGATTAAACATGAATAAAAGATCATTAGAATTAAAAATGTTCCAGCTCCATAGCATAGAATGGTTTTAACAGCCAATATTCAGTCCACCAGGAGTTTTCTATCTAATTGGGCCCCGCATTTGAAAGGGGTCTGAGTTACCATCAAAATGAATAAAAAAATTTCGAAATTCTTAGCAAATTACTTTTGAAGGTAATGGATAAATTAGGGCAGAGAATGTTAGTTGAAGAAAATAAAACTTTCGACTTTTGAAACCTGTCATGGATTGGTTTCAATAAGTCCTTTGCAACGGGATTCAATAATTTCCATTGCCCATTAAAAGCAAAAATTAAAAAAAACAATTAAAATAAGATTATTGAATGCAAAGCAGAGGAGGTGTCCCAAACTTTCAAATAGCGTTTCAACACCTCTCATTGCCCTATTTACCTATCACCCCATATTGTTTGACCCCCACCCTTCAACCCTTGTTGGGGTTTCATATTAGTTAACCGTTGATACACTAGTATTCATAGCATCAGCAAAAAAGCAATCTTACTTCTAAGTGACAGATCATTTTTAAGGTACAAATCAAAGTCAATTTAGAATTTTAACGGTACTTGGATTACAATGATAATAATAACAGTAGTTTTATTTTTTACGGTCATACAAAAAAGGCAACAGTATAGTAAGGAAAATAGTAAAAAGAAAATGAAGACTGCAACAACAAAGAATAAAATTCAATAATGCCTTTTCCATTCTTACTCATTAGCCCGTTGTAGAGGTATTAACTCAAATCATGTTTCAAATACTTTTTGTCAACACCTTTTTCACCAGATGGTAGAACAACAACCGGGTCTAACATATCTTGAAATCTTCAGGCAAATGAGTTTCTATGTTTCTGTTTGATTTGTGAAAAAATATGCCCTGTTAAAACGGTGAAGCAGAGAAACCAAGATTAACGTAAACCATAGCTGCATGAAGATATTTTAAATGAGATTGAGAATTGGAATTGTGCGATTTCCCCGATAAGTTAAAAAACACTAGGTTAAAAAAAGTCACTACAGACCTTATTTTTCTAAATGCAAAAATCCCAACTAATATACGTATGTCGTATTTTGAAAATATAATGTGTGATTTTTTGTTATATGTATATGTAATGTAATTTTAACACATGAAAAAACTTGAAACAATTTCTAAGTTAAAAAAGAAATTAAAATGTTCAAAATCAAAATAATTAAGATATACCTCAAAGGCTAAGCTCCTAAGCCACCCGAAGGCAGCGTTCATGCTCTTTATAATTTTTAATATTGCCCTTTACCATCTCCTGAAGGTTCAAGTTCAAAAATAATCCATGGATTGAATTCCTTAGTTCAAGAAAGGCTAGTAGGGAGGGTTGTTTTTTGGACTAAAGATGATTCATGATACACAAATACATTGGCATAGCAAGTGCATGAGACCTATTGCTTAGAGTGTATTGTTAAAAACATAAAAATATTATTGAATTGTTGGTTCAGTCTCACGTTCGATTCCTGCACCAATCAAATAATTAATAAATTCAATGGAAACTTCGTAGAGGCCAATGGAAAGGGGTCGATGATACCCTCAGAAAAAAAAGACATATTGCCATCCTTGACTATAATAAAAATATTTCCATCAATAACTTGAGCTAAGTAGATGGCAGCACTGGAGAAATCACCGTTAAACCTTCTTCGTGATCTTAAACCATTAAGGAAGGAAAGATTAGTGCCTATGAGTGTGGTCGGACATATTAATAGGATACCACTTATTTCATTTCATTATTAATTCATAAGGTGATATGTGAGGGTATTTGTTAATGTATTTCTGAGGACAATTTATAAACATCAACTTTATAGTTTAGTTGACTAGCTCATCATTCCTTTATCCTTTGGTGTCCCCAGTTCGGCCATTTCAAATTCTACACCAGTCAAATATACAGCAAAACTGCTTAGCCATCATGTTAAATCATTACGCAAGGTGTTTCGAGATAGCACCAAGAAAGGAAGAATCTCTTTGTCCATGTTTTTCCAGAGTTCATTGTTCCTCAAGAGTACCTTAGGAAATTGCTATTACTGCGTTTGTTCAGAGTTCACTGTCCATGAAGAGCACCCTAGGAAATCATCATTAGCGGGCTTGTTCAGAGTTCATTGTTCCTCAATAGCGTTTTAGTAGACAAATGTGTTTTTGCACATATAATGCAGTAAATTTACGTAAGACGAGGACAGAAACAGCATTAGAATTGACTCAACTAATCTAAAACGGTGGCTTATATTCAATAAAACAAGGATATAAACATCGAAACATGTGGCAGGAACTGACCTATTTTATTTTGTCAACTATTGCAAATACTGGGAATTACTGCAAATACTCAGATTGTATAATATTAATATAGTCATCTAGGAAATGGACATTTGACAGAACTTGAGAATTTAATTATGTATCTAACACGGAAAAGCTTACTTTTAAAGTTTACAGATTTTTCCACGGGTTTTCAAAATCATTTTTTCACATAAAATAATAATTTTATATCCTCAAACAAAGGTACACTTAATAAGAACACAAAATAAAACACTGGTACTCAAACTGAACAACAAGACACAAGAAAATATTGTCCCAAATGAACTTTCAACTTTCATTTACTTTATCAAACGAAGTTCGCATAGAATTTGCATAACTAGAAACCCAATAGAAACGTTTGAACGTCGTAAGAATATGTTTAAGAATAACTTGTGTTATTCTTAACACTTTGTGTTATTCGTTAAACATAAGGCCTAGATAAAAATTACAATTTCTAATTTAAAGAAAAGAAGGATTTTTTTTTCTTTCACCAAAGCCTTATTTTTTCCAAAAATTATTCGATTCTTTTATTATTTATAATATATCAAAAGGAAGTAAATACACCTTTTGAGAAAAGTTGCTACAAAGCTTTCGTTTGCCATATTATCTTTCTATTATTCCTATCTAAAAGAAGGTGTTTCTTTTGTCTAGTTAATCAGCACAAAATCTATCTAAATCCTTATTTTCACTGTGACTTCTATTCCCAACACCGTTTATACTGACATACCATACCGATCCCTTACTAATCTCTATATTAGCCTTACTCTACTTATTTCTATAATAATAATTTTCAATACTCTCTATAATAACCTGGAGGATTATTGCTTCTTTTCCTAATATTGGTTTTTTAGGCAAGCACAAATTACAGTTTTCGTAATACTCTCGAACTTGTGCTCATTCTCTCAAATATAAAGATAAAGCTCACTCGTTCTAATGTCTTCTCCATAGACATGTAACCACCAATGAGTGAGTAATCATGAGCTAGTTTTATTGCCGAGGATACTACGACACTTAGCAAGACTAATTTAGCTGTTCTGGGGATCCCTTTGTCCTTGCCAACGCCTCCTAACGGATACCAAGAAAGAATACCATCATTTAGAAACAGGCGGTCAAAAACATTTAACAGACAAGATGCAAAATTATTATCTACTATTCATCCAGGTATGGAACTCTTTTCCACCCTGTCGGCTGTCAATTTCCCATATATGGAACTCTTACGTCAGCCGTTAACTCCCCAGGCAGGGAACTCTTTTCCGCCCTGTCAGCTCTTAATATCCCATGTACGGAACCCTTTTCTGCCCTGTCGGCTGTTAATATCCCATGTACGGAACTCTTTTCCACCATGTCAGCCGTTGATTCCCCAGGTGCGGAACTCTTTTCCGTCCTGTTTGCTGTGAATATCCCATATACGGAACTCTTTTCCTCCATGTCAGCCGCCTTCCAGATAATTCTGGAATTATCTGGAAGATACACCTGGTCCCTCAGTTGACCACAGTCCGTCCCTTCATCAGCCTTATCTCTTTTGACACAACGCCTCACTACGTCAGTGCCTAATAAATTATCAGTCATCTGGTCCTTCGATCGACCGTAGTCCATGTTTTCACCAGCCTCATTGCTCTCCACACTGTACCTCTCTGCGTCACTGCTTAGTAAATGTCTCATGTCTTCTGACACTACACCTCTCTAGCTCAGTGCCATGTAATATATATCCAATTTAGCATCATATTTTTTTTCACTAAAATGTCTGCCTAAAATACTAATCTAACCCTTACATCCTATGCTAAAAAAATCTACCTGTCCCCCGGTCACAATTTTCATCAGTCCAGTTCTGACAGAGTCCTTTATTCTGTCCTGTACAACGAAATTTAGCATTTATAGTTGTTCTTACCATCGATAGGTGTATCGGTTATAATATACCCCGAAATATCTCCCATATTTATACTGGCATTTTCTTTGGCCATTAAACTACCCACAGTTGTCAAAAATTTTACGACTGAAATTAGATTATAATCCTGACTTGAAGAATCAAAATTCAAAGGGGCCTTTAAACCTTTACATTTTATTTCGTTCAAAAAGGATGAAGCAATGTCTCTATCAAATTCGTGACCTGAAGGATCTAAAATTGGAATTGTGCTCATTTAAAAGAAAAATTAATAACAAGAAATTAATTAGGTCAAAGCTGTAAAAAAAGGCGAAATTGTTACTAAGCACTCCTAACAGATTTGCTACTCGCGTGCAAACTTAAAATGTATGACTTACAATCATAAACTGTCCTTCGACGTTCTTCACGTTTTTTCTAAAACTGGAATCTGGAGCAGGAACCTGGAACTGGAACCTATAACTGGAACCCTGGAACCTGGAACTGATGTTGGAACTGGAACCTGGAACGGATGTGGGAACTAAAACCTGTTATCTTTGACGATGAACAGCTACAATTCTCAACTTCCGAAGTCAAACGATGAAAAGTTTCTTAGCACATATCAATAACACAATTGTGCACGAAGCGAAATGGTTTTCAGCGGATAGTCTCTACGCCACAATTACAGCTGACAAAGATGAATTTTACCAAAATTGGTAGGTAAAGAAGGAAGACGATGTAGGTGATTGGTCAGAAAAGAAATGTCAACTACTGCAAATACTGGGAATTACTGCAAATACTCAGGATTTATAATATTAATATAGTCATTTAGGAAATGGACATTTGACAGAACTTGAGAATGTAATTATGTATCTTACACGGAAAAGCCTACTTTTAAAGTTTACAAGGGTCTCATTGATCCTCAAGAGCGCCTTAGTGAATTACCATTACTGGGCTTTTACAGAGTTCATTGCTCTTCCAGATACATTAGGGGTAAATCATTGCGCAACTAACATTCAAGGCTAGAGACATCGGTTGTGCAAGACTTGATTGATCCTCAACGGCGACTTAGGAAATCGCCATTACCAGGTTTGTTCAGGGTTCATGGCTCTTCCAGTTACCTTAGGGTTAAATCCTTACGCAACGAACATTCAAGGCCAGAGAAAGTGATTGTGCAAGAGCTCATTGCTCTTTCAAGTGTCTTAGGGGTTAAATCTTTGCACAACTATCACTTACATCAATTGTGCCAGAGTGCGTTGCTCTTCCTGATGCCTTAGGGCTAAATGATTTGCGCAACTAACACTCAAGCCCAGAAAAATCAGTTACATAAGAGTTTATTGCTCATCCAAGTGCCTTAATAAATGACCATGACAAGCAAGGGGCTAGTAACTTTCTATGAAAGAGGTATAGACCCACCCTAAGTACTATGTAGATCACTACTGTTGTTCTACGGAATTGTAGTTTAAAGAATCACGCCATCCAGATAAAAAAAAACCTGCCGTTTTCTAGGCCCCACTTTGGGGGCGGAACATATATATATATATATATATATATATAATTTTTCATACATATTATTAATCCCTACGCAAACATGCCTGCTTCAAGCAGTAAGAAATTGGAAAAGAAATTAATTAGTTTCCGAATGAAATTGCTGAATTAAGTGTTGCATTATCTTAGAAAGTTCAAATTTTAGTTTTGAACTATTCAATTGATATGATTAAAAAAAAAAATGTATTTACGCAATATGCCAAATCTGTAATGTCATTTTTTCTTGTAATAAAATGCGTTTCACCAAATTATTTTATTATTGACTTGCAAAAGGATAAATCATTCATTTACAAGTTCTAATTGTAATTATATTTACCTGATCTGGTAGCATATTACCTTTATAATGATTAAGTTACTCACTCAAACATTATAACAACCAAAAAAAATAATATAGATTTATTAAGTGGTTGAATTTAATATCTAATTTGATCTTAAGTGCCGATTTTAAAGTGCCAAAACCCTATGAAAATGTGTATTCTCCTGATGAGCCCTTGTGTTGGGTTGTTGCCTATGACTTATTTGTCTCTTCTCTTTTTTTTAATGTTTGGTAAATGACGACTTACACTTACTGACGACACGATTGCCTGTCCATGGATTATTCTTTATGGTTGATTGTGTATGGCTATGCTGTTTGACCTGTGTGATTGTATGGATGACTAGGGTTAAGGCCTCATTCAAGTGCTGATCTATATTAATCGCTAATGTAGGAAAACAGTCTTCGTTTTCTCCTTCTGTCTTTTTTTTTTTTTTTTTTTTTTTTTTTTTTTTTTTTTTTTTTTAATGTGTTTGTGTTATTGCACTGGTGATTTCTCTTTTCATTATAGAATTGAAATCTATAATTTGAAACAATGTAATCGATAATCCCCAATTTTTCTGTATAATGTTTCAAATGTGCCATTTATTTTATTATAGAAACATTTGCTTCAATTAAAGTAATTTTGTCATAGATTTGGGAATGAATAAATTATTTGTTTTCAAGATGCTATTGTAAACATGTTGAATAGGTCTGTTAACATATTACCTTCATATTGTTTCAGTCTTTCAGTCAAACATTATAACTGAAAAAAAGAAAATAGAGATTTGTTTAGCGATTGAATTTTAGTTTTAATAAGAATGAAACATGATATGGCAATGACTTACATAGGTTATTATTGGGGCAATTGTATTGTGTATTTGAAAACACGAGAAGCATTGGCGTTACATATCCAATATCCCTCTCTAATAATATAAGGTCGCTGTAACCTATCGTATTGTTTGTTAATGTTTAAGATTGTAAAATACCAAAAATGGACAGAATGTGATGTTAGTATGTAAAAAATTGTTTACATTTAATATTATAAGTAGACTATGGACGATGAGAAAGGAAATCTAATGAGTGGCTGAGATTGATTTTGATTTTGAAGTGATTAGTTTCCCATTCCCCGAAAGTAATATACACTTAAATATCACATATTCTGCGTTTTTCTCACAGTTACTTCGTTATGCAAGGATTTGTAGTAATTATATTGATTTTAAAAATAGATGTAAAATCTTAAGCCAGAAATTGATATCAAGAGATTTTTCTGCAAATAAATTAACTTGGCAATTTAAAAAAAATTTGTTTTCATTATAACGAACTTTTAAATAAATATCAAAAGAATTATCTGGAAATACTTATAGAAATTTTCAATTAATTTCGGAGGTTCGACAAATGATGATGCAGCGCCATTTATTTTGAATTGTGTTTCTAATAGAGCGAATTTTTTAAAAAAATAGCCACATGGTAAAGATGAATTCTATAATTGTTTAGTTCATTAATTTTTTTTTTTGCAATGTGTAAATTTTATCATATTTAGTTTACCTATTGTTGCTAAAAAGAGGGATATATTAACAGGATAAGCTTGTTTTGGTGTTACTTGGTAGTTTTACATTTGCTGTTTTTTTTTCATAGGCATGTATTTTAGGGGTGATACCTGACACGGGGATGCCATGGATATTCTGTGGTAGCCACAACACTTGGCTGGGTAGAGAATTTAAAGTGGCGAAACCCTATAGGCCAGTGTATTCTCCTGATGGGCCCTTGTGTTGGGTTGTTGCCTCTGAATTATTTGTCTTTATTATTTTTTCTATTGTTTGGTAAATGACGACTTATACTTATTGACGACATGACTGCCTGTCCGTGGATTATTCTTTATGGTTGATTGTGTTTGGCTATGCTGTTTGACCTATGTGATTGTATGGATGAGTAGGGTTAAGGCCTCATTCAAGTGCTGGTCTATATTAATCACTAATTTAGGAAAACAGTCTTCCTTTTCTCCTTCTGTCTCTCTTTTTTTTTATGTGTTTGTGCTGTTGCATTGGTGATTTCTCTTTTCATGATATATTTTGCTACATTTTCTCCTACAACTAAGGTTCCCTTAATTCAAGGTTTTAAGGATATGATCTTTGGACTAATTGTGAAAATCTGTTGCCGCTGTTAGGCTAGATTTGGGGGATACTCTACCTCTAAACCATTTTTGTTGTACCTCAGGCTGATTCTGGCTCAAAGGCCAATGGTGTAAGTTTCAAATTGATCAGGAACTTTTTCTGGCCACTCTGCCCTTCCCAAAATGTGTTATATTTTTGGCTCAGACAATATCACTACAAGCTATTAGCCAATTGGACACCCAAGACCAGTCCTGTCACCTTTTCTCCACTAAAGAAATACTTGCACACTGTTTGCGTAACTAGCAGCCCTTATCCCAGAGGCGGTAGGGTTTTGTCATCCCTGAAGAAACACTTATTGTGCCTTTCAGTTGTTGCCAAAAATTGGCATTCTTAAAACCTTCATAGGATGTCTACTACCGCCTCCACTCCTAACTGAAGTTCTAAATCAGGCTTTCCTGGTGAAAGTGAGTACAGTAGGATTGAAAAGGATCGGAAGAACAACATGACGGAACTGTGTCACGTGTAGCGAAAAACTGATCAGATGAAAAGAAAACCTAGAGTCCAATTTGTTTCGTTATATTTTGTAATACATTTGATTTTAAGAATAGCGGTAATGTATTCAAAATGAAAAACGGTGATGCTGAAAGAGTGTGAATTTCAAGGTCTTTTGCAATAGCTCCTGTTAAAAAAAATAAATGGTACTTTTATGATATACGACCTACCCCTCTAGTTGTTCATTCATTGAAGCATTGCAGAACCAGTTTTTTCGTTAGTTTCTTTCAGCTTAGCGTGAGACAAGACAGAGAGAAGTGACAAAATGGATGGAAAATATATAATTTGGGATATATATTTGCATATTAAGGGGGGATTATCGGAGAGTGTCAAGTTAGAAAACAATTTTTACTGCATAATATGCAGAATAACTGTACCTAACACATGAGACAAGCAGACCCGCTATATTTTACTCACGCCCCTTCCCTTAAAAACTCTAATAGCTTCTTTTCTCTAGGTGGATCAGTAGCGACAATTGCATTTATTATTATTGGTGATGGTTTTATTTGTTTTTAGTTTAGTATTTTTCTTTTTATCTTGTGCTGAGGACGCCAAGTTTGGATACAAGGCTGAGGATGGATACAAAGAGTTTTATATCTCTTTGTTGTTTATTGTCACGTCTGGCCAGTTCGGCTTAAGAACTTTCATTCGTCAGAAAAACATAATAGAAGAATATTAGGTCGGGCGTAGATGATACAAGTACCAAATGAATAAAAATAAATTCTATAAAAAACCAAAAGTGAACACTTTGCTTTAAATGTTCTATTTAAATGACAATGCTTTCAGTAATGTCAGTTCGCTTGTACTTAGTTGTAAACTCGCCGATAGACTGTCACGTGGTATCCTTAGTGTTTTGTAAATTAGTTTTCCATGTGAGTTTCTGAAATGATAAAGGCTCTGTGATAGATAGCTAGAATGAGCAGTAATGATAATCGTTCGAGATAAGACGCACAAAATTTTACGTTCGTTAGTATTCCTTTAAATGTTCTAGAATACTGAGGAGTAACCCCTTTAGGTCGTTTTATTCAATGCAAACCTTTCGCTTGTTTACTTTATTATTTGTATCTGGAGCAAACTGCCAGACGTGTGAGAGGTCCTTTAGATTTTATGAGAAACAAGTAGAATGGGAAAACAAATTAATAGAGGAAATGAGTGCAAGCGAAATAGAGGCAAACTTGAAATATTTAACATCACAGCCCCATGTCGGAGGTACAAGAGCAGACTACGAGATGGCTCAACATTTAAAAGAAGTTTTTGAATTAGTTTTAACAAAATGGCAATCTTAAAAATTTTTTCGGATGCATTTGTGGAAAAGGGGCGTGGGGGAGGGACTTCCCCCAAGACTGGTCCCGGTTCCTGGGGGGAGGGTTGCGTCGACACAGGAGTTATCTGACCTTTGAAATATTTTAACGAAATGGCTATCTCAAAATTTTTATCAGATGGGTTTGGAGGGAAAAGGCCTAGGGGGGGGGGGCTAGTTGCATTCAAATTAAATTTTGACTCCTAAATAATGAAATAGAACTTTCAATTTCCAATCAAACGAACCCTCTTCGAAGTTTTTACGAGCATCCCTTTCATAAAAACCAAATATGACCCCATAACATAACTTGCGACGCCTGCTCCCTGGTCCTGGGGGTTTGCGTCGAAACAGGAGTTTTATCAGGCCTTTAAACTATTTTTTTTTACAAAATATTTATCTCAAAATTTGTAATGGATGGGTTTGGGGGAAAAGGGCATGGGAGGGGGTGGGTAGTTGCCCTAGGATCTCTTTTGACTCTAAAAAGCGAATTAGAACTTTCAACTTCCAATCAAATATCCCCCCCTTCCATAACAACCATATATTTTTTCCAGGGCTTAACTTACAACAACCGTCCCGAGCGCTGAGGGATTGTTTCGATCCTGGAGTTTTCGTTATATGATCTTTGAACTATTTTTTTTAATGGCTGTCTCAAAGTTCTTATCGGATGGGTTTGAGGAAAATAAAGTGTTGAGGGGTGGTGCTAGTTGGCCTCCGATCTCTTTTGACTCTTAAAAAGTGAACTAGTCTAATCAAATGAGCCCTATCCGAAGTTTATACGAGAATCCCTTCTATAAGAGCCATATATGCCCCCAAAGTATAACTTACAACGACTGGCCCCGGTTCCTGGGGGGTTTCGTCGACACAGGAGTTTTCTTATCTGACCTTTGAAATTTTCCGTAAAACGCTATATCAAATTTTTATCGGATTAGTTTGTGAAGAAAAGAGCATTGGGGGGGGCTATTTGCCCGCGCATCTCTTTTGACTCTTAAAAAGTAACCTAGAACTTTCCATTTCCAAACAAAAGAGCCCTCTCTGAGCTTTGTACGAGCATATCTTTCCTAAGAACCATATACGTCACCAGGACATAGCTTACAACGCTTGTCCCTTGGGCCCTGGAGGGTTTTGTCGGCACTGGAGATTTTTTTATTTAATTTTTAAACTATTTTTTTTTATAAAATGGCCACCTCAAAATTTGTATTGGATGAGTTTGGGGAAAAAATGGCGTGTGGGGGCTAGTTGCCCTCAGGACTCTTTTGATTCTTGAAAGAGAACTACAGCTTTCAATTTCAAATCAGATGAGCTCTCTATAAAGTTTATACAATCATCCCTTCCATAAGAACCATATATGCCTCCAGGGCATAATTTGAACCCCTGCCCTCGGGCCCTGGGGTGTTTTATCGAGCCCGGAGTTTTTCTCATTTGAAGTCTGAGATATTTTTGACAAAATGTCTCTCTCAAAATTTTTATCAGATGGTTTTGGGGAGAAAATAATTTGGGTGGGAAGCTAGTTGCCCTCTGATCTCTTTTGTTTCTTAAAAGTGAACTAGAATTTTCAATTTTCGCTCAAATGAAAGCTCTCTGAAGTTTGTACGATCATCACTTTCATTTAAATCATCTATGCCCCCCGGGCATAACTTACAACGGCTGCCTTCGGGCCTCGGGAGGCTGTGTTGACGCCAGAGTTTTGTTATCTGACCTTTGAACTATTTTTAACAAAATGGCTTTCTCAAAATTTTTGCCGAATGTTTTTTGGGGGGAAGGCGTGAAGGGAGGGGCTGATTGCACTCGGATCTCTTTTGACTCTTAAAAAGTAAACTAGAACTTTCAATTTCCAATCAAATGAGCCGTCTCTGGAGTTTGTAAGAGCATCCCTTTCATAAGAACCATATACGCCACCAGGACATAACTTACAACGCTTGTCCCTCGGACCCTGGGGGTTGTTTCGACACCGGAGTTTTTGTTATTTAATTTTTAAACTATTTTTAATAAAATTGCCATCTCAAAATTTGTATCGGATGGGTTTGAGAAAAATGGAGTGGGGGGCTAGTTGTCCTCCTACCTCTTTTGACTGTTAAGAGGTGAGCTAAAGCTTTCAATTTCCAATCAAATGAGCTCTCTATGAAGTCTATACAAGCACCTTTTCCATAAGAACCATATATGCCCCTGGGGCATAATTTAGAACCCTTGCCCCGGGCTTTCGGAGGTTGTATCAACACCAGAGTTTTTCTTCTCTAACCTTTTAGCTATTTTTAACAAAATGGCTATCTCAGAATCTTTATTGGATGGGTTTAGGGAAAAGGGGCGTGTAGGGGCTTGTTGCCCTTAGATCTCTTTTGAATCTTAAAAAGTGAGCTTGAACTTTCAGTTTCCAATCAACTGAGCCCTCTGTGAAGTTTATACGAGTATATCTTTCATAAGAACCATACATGCCCCATGGATATAAATTGTAACCTCTGCCCCGTGCCACGGGAAGTTGTGTCTACACCGGAGTTTTTGTTATCTGACTGTTGAACCACTTAAAAAAATGGCTATCTCAAAACTTGTATCTGATGGATTTGGGGAAAAGGGGATTGGAGGACTAGTTGCCCTTCGATCTCTTTCGACTGTTGAAAAGGGAACTGTAACTTTCAATTTCCATTCAAATGAACCCTCTCTGAAGTTTATACGAGCATTCCTTCCATAAGATCCATATATGCCCCCAGGGCATAATTTACGACGCCTGCCACCATGTCCTGGGGCATTGAGGTGATATCGGAGTTTTTCTTGTCTGACCTTTGAACTATTTTCAACAAATAGCTATTTCAAAATTTAATCAGATAGGTCTGGGGAAAAAAGCACATGGGGAAGGGGGCTAGTTGCCATCGAATTTCTTTTGACTCTTAAAAGCGAACTAGAACTTTCAATTTCGAATCAAATGAGCCCTCTCTGAAGTTTTTACGAGCATCCCTTCCATAAGAACCATATATTCCCTAAGGCATAATTTACCACGCCTGCCCCCGGGCCCTGGGTGGTTTTTTCCACACCGGAGTTTTGTTATCTGAGCTTCGAATTATTTTTAACAAAATGGCAATCTTAAAATTTTTATCGGATGCATTTGTGGAAAAGGGATGTGAGGGGGGGACTTGTTGCCCTCTGATCTCTTTTTTAAGAGTAAAAGAGATCAGAGGGCAACAAGTCCCCATTTTTTAATGGCTGTCTCAAAGTCCTTATCGGATGGGTTTGAGGAAAAAAATGTCGAGAGGGTAGGGCTAGTTGCCCTCCGATCTCTTTTGACTCTTAAAAAGCGAATTAGAACTTTCAATTTCTAATGAAATAAGTCCTCTCTGAAGTTTGTACGAGTATCCCTTTCATAAAAACCATACATGCCCCAAAACATAACTTACAACGACTGGTCTTGGTTCCTGGGGGGAGGGTTGCGTCAACACAGGAGTTATCTGACCTTTGAAATATTTTTAACGAAATGGCTATCTCAAAATTTTTATCAGATGGGTTTGGGGGGAAAAGGCCTAGGGGGGGGGGGGCTAGTTGCATTTGAATTTCTTTTGACTCTTAAAAAATGAAATAGAACTATCAATTTCCAATCAACTGAGCCCTCTTCGAAGTTTTTACGTTGCATCCCTACATTTTGACTGACGAATTCAGACGGTTTGAACTGGATTTATTAGGAGTTTCAGAAACTCATATCCCAGGGGTAGGAAGCATGAAATTAGGTGACATAGAATTTGTTTACTCAGGAAGGAAGGATGGGGTACATAGACAGGGAGTAGGGCTCATGATGAATAAGGAAGCTGCTAAGTCTTGTTTAGGCTGGGAAGGTATTAATAATAGAATACTAATTGCTCGTTTTATGACTAAAAAGTTTAGGGTATCAGTTATAGTAGTATATGCCCCCATTGAACCAACTGATGGAGATACTAGTGACTCAGATGAATTTTACTTACAGTTACAGGAGCAAATAGACAGGGTACCAGGTAGAAATATGGTGTTTTTGCTAGGAGATTTTAATGCCCAGGTTGGTAGAAATAGGGATAGATGGTATCCTAGCCTAGGTAATTTTGGTGTAGGAAAAGAAAACAGTAATGGCTATAGGCTTTTGCAATTTTGTAGGTATAACAACCTAGTTATAACCAATACGGTGTTTGGTCACAAAATGGCCCATAAGTTGACATGGTATTCACGTGATGGTAAGACAGCAAACCTTATTGACTATGTTATTGTAAACAGAAGACTAGCAGGATCAATACAAGATACTAGGGTGTATAGGAGTGCCGTTATTGATGTTAAAAGTAAAGATCACCATCTAGTAGTGTCTAAGGTTAATTTAAAGCTGAAATTTCGGAAGAGTAACTCCCTCCCGGGAAGTTATGATGTTGGTAGACTTCAGGATGAAAATTTGAGAAAAAAATTCCAGGAACAGTTGAGTACTAAACTTGAGGGTTTAAAATTTGGCAATGTGGAAGATGGATGGAATAATTTCAGAAAAACAATTTGTGAAGTTGCTGATGGTGTCCTACGGAAGAGTGCTAAGACAGCAACTAGGAATATTAGTGAAAAAGCTTTAGGTTTAATAGAGAGTAGAAGGGGTTTGTATAAGAATTATCTGAGCGATAGGTCGTATGAAAACAAAAGGAATGTAAAGAAAGTGGAGAAAGCATTAAAATATGAACTAAGGAGATGTGAAATGGAGGCGATGGATAAAATTGCTGAGGATCTGGAAGATGCGGCTAGACGGCATAATAGTAAAATATTATACTGGCATGTTAATAAATTGAAAGGGAGTAGCCGATCCGGACTAGTCCCAGTTAAAGATAGAAATGGGGTCACAATTAGTGATAAGGAAAAAGTTAAAGAAAGATGGGTGGAACATTTTGAGAATGTGCTAAACCGAGATACAGTTGCAGGAAAAGATATAGATGAAAATGAAAAAGTTTGTGATACCTTGGATGTGAAGGAAGATTTGTTTAGTGAGGAAGAATTAGCGACAGTACTAGAAGGATTAAAAAATAATAAGGCCCCAGGTGCTGATAGTATGATTAATGAGTTCCTTAAATATGGTGGCTCTGAGGTTAGGAATAAGCTACTGAAGATTATGAACATGATTTTTGAAAAAGGGGAAGTACCCAATGATTTTAGGAAAACCTTAATTAAACCACTGTATAAGAAAGGTGACAAGAGTGAATGTCGGAATTATCGAGGCATTAGTCTGGTCTCTGTAGGTAGCAAATTACTGAGTAATATGATACTTTTTAGACTGAGACATGCTGTAGACAAAGTTTTAAGGGAAGAACAATGCGGTTTTAGAAAAGGTAGAGGATGTGTCGACCATGTTTTCACTCTTAGGTTAATAATTGAGAAGTCCCTTCGTTGTCAAACACCTTTGGTCCTTAGTTTTATCGATTATGAGCAAGCTTTCGATTCTGTTGATAGAACAGCGTTAACAAAGGTCTTATCGTTATATGGTATACCAGAAAAATACATTAAAGTGATTTGCGCTATGTACGAGAATAATACTGCTGCGGTTAAGGTAGGAAATGAGGTTAGCAACTGGTTTTGTATTAAATCAGGAGTTAAGCAGGGTTGTGTTCTATCCCCCTTTATATGGATCATTTTGATGGACTTCGTCTTAAGGAGCACAGGAAAGGCAATTGGAGACCATGGAATCAAATGGGGAGGAAGAACGCTCCTGGACTTAGATTATGCTGATGATTTAAGCATATTAGATGAAAGTGTGAGCAAAATGAATGAATTTTTAGAGGTTTTACGAGTTCAGGGTGCTAAAATAGGCTTGAAAATTAATGTTAAGAAGACTAAGTCACTAAGGTTAGGAATAAGTGAAGATGAACAGGTGACCTTAGGTAACGAAAAGATTGATCAGGTTGGGAGCTTCAGTTACCTTGGTAGTATTATTAGTAAAGATGGTGGGAGCAGTGAAGATGTTAAAAGTAGAATAGCTAAAGCTCAGGGTGTTTTTTCACAGTTAAAAAAAGTTTGGAAGAATAGAAAGATAAGCCTACAAACCAAGATTAGAATATTGGAAGCTACAGTGATGACAGTGGTCAAATATGGCTCTGAAGCATGGACACTCCAAAAAGCAGATGAAAATTTACTAGATGTTTTCCAGAGAAATTGCCTACGGATTGTTCTGGGTACCCGGCTGACTGACCGTATTTCAAACAGTAGGTTGTACGAAAAGTGTGGTTCAATCCCGCTTTCTGGGGCTATAATGAAAGAAAGGTTGAGATGGCTAGGCCACGTTCTACGGATGAAGGATGACAGATTACCGAAGATTGTCCTTTTTGGCCAACCGTCTGGGGCTACACGGAAAGCAGGTCGTCCTTGTCTGGGTTGGGAGGATGTCATAAATAAGGATTTAAAGGAAATGGGAACTTCCTGGGAGGGTGTAAAGAGGGAGGCTTTAAATAGATTAGGTTGGAGGAGGAGCGTACGTAGCTGTGTTGGCCTCAGGCGGCTTGGTGCTGCAGTGAGTTATTAGTAGTAGTAGTAGTATCCCTTTCATAAAAACCAAATATGACCCCAGAGCATAACTTGCAACGTCTGCTCCCTGGTCCAGGGGGGTTGCGTCGACACAGGAGTTTTATCAGACCTTTAAACTATTTTTTTTTACAAAATATTTATCTCAAAATTTGAGGGTTTGAGGGGGGGAAGCATGGGAGGGGGTGGGTGGTTGCCCTCGGATCTCTTTTGACTCTTAAAAAGTGAATTAGAACTTTCAACTTCCAATCAAATATCCCCCCCCTTCCATAACAACCATATATTTTTCCAGGGCATAATTTACAACAACTGTCCCGAGCGCTGAGGGATTGTTTCGATCCTGGAGTTTTCGTTATATGATCTTTTAACAATTTTTTTTTAATGGCTGTCTCAAAGTTCTTATCGTATGGGTTTGAGGAAAATAAAGTGTTGAGGGGTGGTGCTACTTGCCCTCCGATCTCTTTTGACTCTTAAAAAGTGAACTAAAACTTTCAATTTCTAATCAAATGAGCCCTCTCCGAAGTTTATACGAGAATCCGTTCTATAAGAGCCATATATGCCCCCAGAGCATAACTTACAACGGCTGGCCCCGGTTCCTGGGGGGTTTCGTCGATACAGGAGTTTTCTTATCTGACCTTTGAAAATTTTCTGTAAAACGCTTTATCAAAATTTTATCAGATTAGTTTGTAAAGAAAAGAGCATTGGGGGGGGGGGCTATTTGCCCTCGCATCTCTTTTGACTCTTAAAAAGTAAACTAGAACTTTCCATTTCTAAGCAAAAGGGCCCTCTCTGAAGTTTGTACGAGCATATCTTTCCTAAGAACCATATACGTCCCCAGGACATAGCTTACAACGCTTGCCCCTTGCGCCTTGGAGGGTTTTTTCGGCACTGGAGATTTTTTAATTTAATTTTTAAACTATTTTTTTAAATTTTAAATTTGTGTTGGATGGGTTTGGGGGAAAAATGGCGTGTGGGGGCTAGTTGCCCTCAGGACTCCTTAGACTCTTGAAGGTGAACAGCTGCTTTCAATTTCAAATTAGATGAGCTCTCGATAAAGTTTATACAAGCATCCCTTCCATAAGAACCATGTATGCCTCAAGGGCATAATTTGAACCCCTGCCCTCGGGCCCAGGGGTGTTTTATCGATCCCGGAGTTTTTCTCATTTGAAGTCTGAGATATTTTTGACAAAATGTCTATCTCACAATTTTTATCAGATGGTTTTGGGGAGAAAATAATTTGGAGGGGAGGCTAGTTGCCGTCTGATCTCTTTTGTTTCTTAAAAGTGAACTAGAACTTTCAATTTTCGCTCAAATGAAAGCTCTTTGAAGTTTATACGATCATCACTTTCATTTAAATCATCTATGCCCCCAGGGCATGACTTACAACGGCTGCCTTCGGGCCTCGGGAGGTTGTGTTGACGCCAGAGTTTTATTATCTGACCTTTGAACTATTTTTAACAAAATGGCTTTCTCAAAATTTTTAACGAATGTTTTTTTGGGGGAAAGGGGTGAAGGGAGGGGCTGATTGCATTCGGATTTCTTTTTACTCTTAAAAGTAAACTAGAACTTTCAATTTCCAATCAAATGAGCCCTCTCTGGAGTTTGTAAGAGCATCCCTTTCATAAGAACCATATACGCCACCAGGACATAACTTACAACGCTTCTCCCTCGGACCCTGGGGGGTTGTGTCGACACAGGAGTTTTTGTTATTTAATTTTTAAACTATTTTTAATAAAATTGCCATCTCAAAATTTGTATCGGATGGGTTTGAGAAAAATGGGGTGGGGGGTTAGTTGCCCTCCTACATCTTTTGACTCTTAAGAGTTGAACTAAAGCTTTCAATTTCCAATCAAATGAGCTCTCTATGAAGTTTATACAAGCACCTTTTCCATAAGAACCATATATGCCCCTGGGGCATAATTTAGAACCCTTTAATTTAGAAAAAGGGCGTGAGGGGGGACTTGTTGGCCTCTGATCTCTTTTACTCTTAAAAACTGATCTAAAGCTTTTAATATCCAATCAAATGAGCCGTCTCTGAAGTTTATACGAGCATCCCTTCCCTAACAACCATATATTTTCCCAGGGCATAACTTACAACAATTGTCCTGGGCCCTGAGGGATTGTTTCGACCCCGGAGTTTTTCTTATATGATCTTTGAACTTTTTCTTTTTTAATGGCTGTCTCAAAGCTCTTATCGGATGGGTTTGAGGGAAAAAAAATGTCGAGAGGGCGGGGCTAGTTGCCCTCCGATCTCATTTGTCTCTTAAAAAGCGAATCAGAACTTTCAATTTCCAATCAAATAAGCCCTCTCTGAAGTTTGTACGAGTATCCCTTTCTATTTCTGCTTGTCAATTAAATAAAAAAAAAACAAGTTTTTTTAACTGAAAGTACGGAGCGACATTAAAACTTAAAACGAACAGAAATTACTTCATATATGAAAGGGGCTGCTTCCTCATCAACGCCCCGCTCTTTACGCTAAAGTTTGACTCTTTCTCTCAACTCTTCTTTTTAAAACAATAATAAACTTTAGCGTAAAGAGCGGGGCGTTGTTGAGGAAGCAGCCCCTTTCATATACGAAGTAATTTCTGTTTGTTTTAAGTTTTAATGCCGCTCCTTACTTTCAGTAAAAAAAAAAACTTGCTTTTTTTATTTAATTTCTGAACGTTTTTGAATCAGTGCATGTTTTGATTTTGGCTCTCCGCAGAAGAATAATTAAAAAGAAATTTGCATATTTATTTTTTGGGCTAAATGGCTTTCTCATAGTTTTGATCGAATCATTTTGAGAAAAAAAAGGAGCGGGGGAGGAAGCCTAGTTACCCTCCGATTTTTTGGTTACTTAAAAAGGAAATTAGAACTTTTAATTTTTTACGAATGTTTTTATTAGCAAAAGATATACGTAACCTATAAATCAGCTTACGTAACGAACTTTTGTATTCTCATGTTTTTATTACATATATATAGGGGTTCACCCCCACGTCAGTACCTCGCTCTTTACACTAAAGCTTAAATTTTGTCCCAATTCATTAAGAATGACCCCTGAATCACAAAAGCCGTAGAATAAATAGTTGAAATTACTAAAAATACTTTAGCGTAAAGAGCGAGGTATTAGGAGGAGGGGATCCCCTCATATGCATAATAATTTCTGTTCGTTTTCAGTTTTAATGCTGCTCCTTACTTCCAGTTGTAAAAAACTTTTTCATATTTATTTCTTCATTGTGTTTTTTTTAAAATAATGCTAGAAAATCCTGCGCTCCCTTCATGGAAATTTTCTTTCCCCATGACAAATTCCTCAATGGAAAGTTCCCCCAACATATCCCCCTCTTCTCAATCCCTCCTCCCAACCAAAAAATCCCCCTGGAAACGTCTGTACACTTCCCAATAACCATTACTATATGTAAACACTGGTCAGAGTTTGTAACTTGTAGCCCCTCCCACGGGGACTGTTGGGGAGTAAGTCGTCCCCAAAGACATAGTTATAAGGTTTTTCGACTACGCTGAATAAAATGGCTATCTCAGAATTTTGATCCATTGACTTTGGGAAAATGATTAGCGTGGGAGGGGGCCTAGGTGCCCTCCGATTTTTTGGTCACTTAAAAAGGGCACTAGAACTTTTCATTTCCATTATAATGAGTCCTCTTGCAACATCTAGAACCACTTGGTCGATACGATCACCCCTGGGAAAAAAAAAAACAAACAAACAAACAAACAGACAAATAAACACGCATCCGTGATCTGCCTTCTGGCAAAAAATACAAAATTCCACATTTTTGTAGATAGGAGCTTGAAACTTCTACAATAGGGTTCTCTGCTACGCTGAATCTGATGGTGTGATTTTCGCTAAGATTCTATGACTTTTAGGAGTTGTTTCCCCCTATTTTCTAAAAGAAGGCCAATTTTCTCAGGCTCGTAACTTTTGATGGGTAAGACTATACTTGATGAAATTTATATATTTAAAATCAGCATTAAAATGCGATTCTTTTGATATAGCTATTGGTATAAAAATTCCATTTTTTAGAGTTTTGGTTACTATTGAACCGGGTCGCTCCTTACTACAGTTCGTTACCACGAACTGTTTGAACAGGTCGTGGTAACGAACTCTAGTAAGGAGCGACCCGGCTCAATAGTATCTGAAACTCTAGAAAATTGAATTTTGATACCAATAGTTACATCAAAAGAATCGCATTTTAATGTTGATTTTAAATATATAAGTTTCATCAAGATTATTCTTACCCATCAAAAGTTACGAGCCTGAGTCATACGATCTTAACAAAAATCACACCATCGGATTCAGCGTATTAGAGGACCTTACTATAGAAGTTTCAAGCACCTATCTACAAAAATGTGTAATTTCGCATTTTTTTTGGCCAGAAGACAAATCACGGATGCGTGTTTATTTTTTATTTTATTTTTTTTCCCCAGGGGTGATCGTATCGAATCAGTGGTCCTAGAATGTCGCAAAAGGGCTCATTCTAACGGAAATTAAAAGTTCTAGTGCCCTTTTTAAGTGACTAAAAAATTGGAGGGCACCTAGGCCCCCTCCAACGCTCATTTCAAAGTCACTGGATCAAAATTCTGAGATAGCCATTTTATTCATCATAGTCGAAAAACCTTATAACTATGTCTTTGGAGAGGACTTACTCCCCCACGGTCCCCGTGGGAGGGGCTGCAAATTACAAACTTTGACCTGTGTTTACATATAGTAATGGTTACTGGGAAGTGTACAGACATTTTTCAGGGGGATTTTTTTGTTTTGGGGGGATAGCTGAGGGGAGGGGGTTACGTGGGAGGATCCTTCCATGGAGTAACTTCTCATGGGGGAAGAGACTTTCAATGGAGGGGGCGCAGGATTTTCTAGCATTATTTAAAAAAAACATTGAATAAATAAATATGAAAAACTTTTTCTACTGAAAGTGAGGAGCAGCATTAAAACTTAAAACGAACAGAAATTATTACGCATATAAGGGGTTTACCTCCTCGTAATACCTCGCTCTTTACGCTAAAGTATTTTTAGTAATTTAGACTATTTGTTTTATGGTCTTTGTGATTCAGGGGTCATTCTTAAGGAATTTTGGACAAAATTTAAGCTTTAGTGTAAAGAGCGAGGTATCGATGAGGGGTGAACCCCCTCATATACGCAATAGAAACATACGAATATAGAAGTTCGCTATGTAACTTAATTCGTAAGTTACATATATTTTTTACTTAGGAAAACGTTCGTAAAAAATTGAAAGTTATCGTTGCCTTTTTAAGTAATCAAAAAATTGGAGGGCAACTAGGCCTCCCCCTCGCTCCTTTTTTCTCAAATCTTCAGATTAAAACTATGAAAAAGCCAATTAGCCCAAAAAAAATTAATATACAAATTTCGTTTTAATTATTTATGTGCGGAGAGCCAAGATCAAAACCTGCATTAATTCAAAAATGTCCAGAAATTAAATAAAAAAAACAAGTTTTTTTAAATGAAAGTAAGGAGCGACATAAAAAAATAAAACGAACAGAAATTATTCTATATATCAAAGGGGCTTTTCCTCCTCAACGCCCCGCTCTTTACGCTAAAGTTTTTTACTGTTTTAAAATGTAGAGCTAAGAGAAAGAGTCAAACTTTAGCGTAAAGAGCGGGGCGTTGAGGAGGAATTTCTGTTCGTTTTATATTTTAATGTCGCTCCTTACTTTCATTTAAAAAAACTTGTTTTTTTTTGTTTAATTTTAGATTTTAACAGGGCTCTTTGCTTTTCTTTGAATAACTTTATTTAAAGCATTTTTTTTAATTAACAGCGTATCAGCAATATCTTAGGAACTTAATAAAATAATAAGTTGTAACTTTCAGAGAATGTTTAACTAATCAAAAGGTACTACCTGGGCACTGACAGTATTGCTACTGCTACTGCTGCTACTACTAGGATTACAAATACTATTACTGAGACTACAGGTATTAAGGTGAAACTATCTAGCCATTCAGAGAAAGAAAGTTTGTTAGTTCCTTTTTGGTATATCGATTCTTCTTTTCAGTTTTTTTCTAATGTATTAGGGCTCTCTTGGCACAGGTGTTTAAGGATATTGCTTTTGGCTAATCACAAAAAAATATCCGTTTTGGGGCCTTAATATTTGGAGGTTCTACCCCCATCTAAAAAGATTATTGACCCTTTTTGGGACCCATCTTAGGTGGAGCCATTTTTTTGTGGAAATTCATACCCCCTTCACTGCCACATTGTCATAACCCATGCAGAGCCCTTTATAAATAAGAGAGGTGTTGTATCAGACACGGTATCTCTTCTTCCTTTCTCTTTCACGAGGGCTAAAGAACCAAGCTCTGTCAGGGCTCTGGTGAATTTTTCAGTTTTCTAAATCTTGACTATTAAAAAAGCAAGCTATCCTAATCAAAATAAATGTTCAAGATCTGCCTTGTTTTTTACTTCCCTTCAAGACACTAGTTGGAAACCATATCTGACAAAGGTACATTTTAAGAATCTACCGGTCGTTATTCTAATTGAATTCAACATATTAAAATGGTATATGTTAGAGCACCTGCAAGTTTTAGTATTAAAATTTTCTTATTGTTGAAAAATCATTATTTATCACGTTGGGTTTTTATCTTTTCGAGATTACTTTTATCTTTCGACTTTTTCGTAATAAAGTAAGGCGCTCGTGCATTGGTATTTACATAAATCTTTTAATGATGTATTATTATTTATTATCATGCGTTGATCAGGGCAGTTTAGTGTTTTCCCTACAATTAACTTTTCTATTATTACAGCTATGGAGGCTTCTGCCAAAGTCGTCAAACGCTATGCCAAGGGAGCAGTCCTCTCCCTCAAATGAAATATATCAAATATTTTGGACCTTTAGAGGAGTCTCTATAATGCTGATGGTCTAACAATCTTTACAGGTCCAAATCATTGACGAAAGAGGACAAGTTAAGTTCACTGCGGCCCTTTTTGAACCTCAAATAGATGGAAATTTTTACGACAATTCTGTTTTGCCATGTTATTTAGCATTTGCAGCATCTGGCACAGTGGAAGCAGATCACATTATATATGTAAACTATGGATCATATGATGATTTTAAATATTTGGAAGATGAATTGAAAATATCAGTCAAAGGACGACTTGTCTTGGCCCGATATGGAAAGTTTTTCAGGGGTGATAAGGTAAGCTTCCATCTGTATCAATACTTGCAAGATGTTAAACTGAATCCTGAGAAAGTCAAATGCTTGAGAAGTACTTTCAATTAACATCCTTTTGGCCTTGTTAAACGAAAAAACAGCAAGTTTTTAAACTGAAAGTAAGGAGCAACGTTAAAACTTAAAACGAATAAAAACTATCCGTATATGAGGAGGCTACTCCCTCCTCAACCCCTTGCTTGTTACGCTGAAGTTTTCAATTGTTTTAAAAAACTTGTTATTTCAATCCAACGGCCCTTGTGTTTCAGCAGTCGTGGTTACAGGGTAGGGACAAAAAGTTAAACTTTAGCGTAAAGAACGAGGGTTTGAAGAGGAGGTAGGCTTCCCCCTATCACCAATAATAAAGGCATAGACTAAAAGTAGAAGGGATTAGATATCAATTTCTACTAATTCTTCCTTTTGTAACAGTGAAAAATCAATCAATTTTGTTAAATGAAATCTTGAATTGCCAAGATTTTCAGGAAAATTTATTATTATATTTTAATCTTTTTTACGTATGAAAATGTATTGAGGATGACGTAATTTCGCATGTCAACTGTGAATTTTTCTTTTTCTAATTCAGTATTGAATTCAGAGCTGCCAAATTTTTTTTTTAAGGATTGTGTCATTTTTCTTCCGGAAATGTGCTTTTCGTGTCATCTCAGATTCCATAATATTTCCCTAAATGTGTCGTATTTTTTCGCTACAAATGGTATCATATTTAATTGTCAAATTTTTATTTGGAGTTTTGAATATATAATCTTTTCCAAATCAGTTCAAAAAGGAGTAAACTAAAACTTATCCTTTTATCTTGGAATCGTGACGTTTTTAAGACGTCACGAAAGAAATAGGAACATTCGATTAAATTAATGTTACACACTATGAATTTGTCTCTGGGCGACCAACGAGGCAAGCTTACATCTATAAAGGTTCTAGGGACAATCAATACTGACAGTAAATTGAAAATAGACTTATCGTATGACGCCATGAATTTACGTAATCTGCTTTATTGGCTAAGCTTTAACGCCTGAACAAGCTTCGGTTCGTTTTAACATGATTTGGGCATACTTTTTTTCTCTTGTGCAGTATTTCACTTTGACTCGGTAATCGGAACTTAGTTCCCAGACAAAACAGTTCCAACTATCTTGTCCGGGGCTCATTGTGCCCTTTTTAAAACTTAGCTTGAACCAACAATACTACTAAGCCTTCCTGTAGGTCTCTAATGGACCTAGAGGCGGAGGAAAAATCTAAGCCCAAATAAAACGCACATTTGTACTAAAAATCACAAATGAATATCCGATATATAAGTACTGAACAACTTGGCTGTTCCTTTCACACACAAACCCCCCTCCCCAGAACTTCAAGCATATTTGACCCAAATTATATCTAGGGCTCATTGGTCTCTTCTTCTTTCTCCTTGTACCAGGCCATAAAATTCTTCCGTATATCGGAAAGAATTAATATAGTTTCGTTTTAATATTTGATAGAACGAAAAACTGAAGTTCTGCAGCTGCACTGGAATGCGGGAGAGCACACAGATTTAGCATGAAAAAGGACAGCTCTTCGAAATGTGGCTTGCCTTGAGCATCTTTCGTATTCAATAACGTCTTCCACAAGGAGACATTTCAGTTCCCATGGTTCTGATAATTTCGTCCCTGTGCTCACTCACCAAGATCCATTGAGTCTCTATTACATTCCTTGACCCTTCCACTTCACCTTCATGTTTCCCAAGTAAGCTACAGAACCGACCAGTCAGTCCCAATAGACTGTCAACTCTTCCACTCAAAGCAGTCAGTGGGTCTAAACGAGCCGGAGATTTTAAAGTGGGATCAGAATGATCAACTCTTTTCCTCATTTGTTTGATAACTTCTACAAGGAAGTTCAGGCAGTTTAACCTAAACTGTTTGAGATCATTCAAGGGTATCACATCCTTGTATTTCAGAAAGTGTATTTTGGTATTTGGACCGCAAGAAATCTTGGAGATTTCCTTGAAACAGCGTGAGGTCATGGGTATGACAAAAGCATCATCATCTCAAAGATGTCGGTTTTGACAAAAGACTTCATGATAGACTTCATGGCTGCCCTTGAGCAGGAAAAGGAGTTTGTGAATACGAGTGTCACTACTCTGGAACTCCAAATTCAAGTAATTGATCTTGTTGAGCGTAAACACAAGGAAATGAAAGTATGCCTTAGTCAAGGGCTCCTTCGAGTTAGACAAGATTTTGGCAGCTTTATTTCGGGAACTCTTGTCCCCAGCTGCATCTCCATGACCGTGATTGGTGAAAACATCACAAGGGCATTCCATTGCTCAAGAACACGAGAAATTGCTTGTTCCATCGAAAGCCACCAAGTATTTGCTATTTGAAGCAAACGGTGTACCTTCAGGTCTGCGAATCGTTTAATTTCCTTCAGCTCAGCAATACGTTTGGGGCTGTTAGCAACATAGTTGATCAAATCTCTCAGCATAGGCTCAAGGCCTTCTGACAGTCGCTTGCTCGCATGACTAGCAATTAGGGCAAGAGAATAAGTGGTACATCCAAGAACAAACAGCTCAGGTAGCGCGTCATTAACCATCCCCCCAGACTTCCAGCGGTAAGCAGTGCCCCAAGTCCAGCTTGAGCTCCCGTGCTAACAGAAGCATTGTCAAAGCCAATACCGATCATCCGATAGAGTGGTATGCCAAGCTTTTTTAAACAGTTCATGATTAAAATTTTCTGTCCAAGGCTGCTTGCACCTTCAACCTCCAGAATTCCTAAGAATTCTTCTTTGACTGCTTGAGTATCGGGCTGTTTGTACTTCACAATAATCACTAAAGATTTGACACTTCCTCTATCTGTTGGCTCATCAAGAGCCACAGAGTAAAAGGTTTTGCTCAAATCACGAGAAAGTCTGCTTCATTCATAAGGGCAAGAACATTCTTCACGATCCTTTTGATCCTCGTCCATTTCATCTGCACATTCTTAAGCACATGCAGAGTCCAGTGCACATGCTTTCAAAACACGGATAAGCATATCGGCTTTAATGAAAGGTATGTCTTCTGAGGCAAACCACGCTGATAAGCGGATTTCGGCATTGGTTACATCAATGTCCTTCTGCCTAACAAACATCAGCACACTGGGTGTAGATGCAGCTCCTTCTTCTTTGCACCTATAAATGTGATTCTTCAATTTTGTATGCCTCAAAATATTCTTTTTTGACCCCTTCAAAACCCGATGGTAGGGCTTGCACGACGGCTGGTCTCTATTGTTGGGGGCTCTGGTTAAGTAAAAGCTGAGCAAAGTAAAATAGCTGAGCTCCTTGTCATCCTCCCAAGCTTTAACAAAAGCTCGTTTTGGTTTCTTCTTGGTTTTTCTTCCTGTTTTTCTGGTTTGTACTGTTTCTGTCTCACTATTGCTGCTTCCACTGTCACTCACACAAGTATTAGCCGGTTCCTTGAGACCCACTTGCACATTCTTCTTTTTGCTTTTTTTTTTACTAGCCTTACATGAGATTATGATGTCTACACCTTCATGACTTTCATACATTTCACCTTCTGAGTAGTTGTCAATCAGTTCTATATTGTCGGTAGCCATCTTTCTGTTTTTCTTGGTTGTCGGTTCTGTACTCAGACCTCCACTATTTTCAGGCTCATTGTCGGTACCAATGCTCAGTTGATATGTACGTTTGGACTTACTTTTCCTTACCGTCATGTTTTCAGTATCAGGAACAGATCTCTGCTTGCTTTTCCCTGACGTTACCACTGCAAAACCACCAAAGGGATCATCATTTTCAATCAAAACTGTCTCTCGATTTCTTAGAGTGGTTTCAAGAGCACTATGCTCACCAGCCATTTTGTCTGAAGTGCTATGAACATCAATGACAACTCTCTTGTCACTTGCCAGCTGCCTTGGTTTCTTCACTTGTTCTTCCCTGTCTTTCAGCGCACTCTTTTCCTTCTTCTTTTTTTTTGAGAAAAAGTCTAGTATCTGGCTCTGAGCCTGTTTTTTCGGTAAATTTTTGGGTTTCTCCCATTCTAGAAGCCAATCAATTTCAATTTTCAGAGAATATATCTGCAAGGTGAACCAGAATCCTTAATATCATTCTATTGCAGTAACAATGCTTTCAGACTTTACATAGCTTGATTAGTATCTTTTATCATCTACTAGTTGAGTAACCACAGACAGACAAACTATTAAATTAGATCTTACAGAGGTTATAAAAATCACCATCAATCACCTTCCCATGTTTCATTTTAGAGAAGCATATCATGTCATAATCATAGCTAGGTCCACGTCTCTAAATTTTAGGTTATTTCAGAACATGCTCGAAGATTAACACTCAGCCTAACCTTAAATAGGTGTTTGCAACATTTTTATTCAAGTGGAAACAGCACCAACAAATCAAGACTACCTTAAAATCAAGATGAAGGATTGTATTGCCTAAACGCATTGACTGGCTCTCACAGACACTCAGAAATGCTATGATTTTAACAAAAATCTAGTAGAAACAGCATCAGAAAATCAATACTATACATTAAAAACAAAAGGAAATATTGTATTGCCTAAACTCATTGCTTGGCTCTCACAGATGATACTGAGTTGGTTTTGAAATTTCTAGTCCTTATCTTACTTATGTAAGAATAAGCAATTTACAAGCGACACAGTAATTCCTGGGAAAGTATCAGAGCATCAAGTTCTGAGTTTTGGGAAGTAGCGCTTTTCTCTTTGATTTAATACATTAGAGGTTTGCTATGTAAACTTTTGTTGCCAGTGAACTTTGCAATTTCCTGCACTTGCCGTGTCTAAACCCAACTACCAGTTAGGCAAAGTAGGTAACTAAGGATATCTGAAAGACTTGTATAGGTATTTTGAATCTTTATTTTACCATTTACCCTAAAACTACACTGTTCACATCAATGTAACAGTTCACATTAGCATACCTCTACTGTATACAACTCACAACAATTACAACAAAACTGCACTGTTCACATTAATGTAACCGTTCACCTCTACCTCTACTATATACCTCTACTGTATACAACACAGAGTATTTGGTTCTATTTTCAGTCTAATTTCAGGAATATGTTACCCTTTTTCAGATGTGGTGTATCCCTAAAATAGGATGTGGGTACTTTCAGGATTACTCCTGAAACTGGTAATCTACCTGAAAACAGGGTTTAGGGACCTGTTTCGAGGAGTACATTAGAGATATTCTTATTTTAATTTTCTTTAACTGTTTAGAAAGGTGCTATTTTAGTGCACTTGTTGTGACAAAAGTAGGGTACGTACTTGTACTTGTGGTGGGAGTCAGAAGGGAGCAACTGGGTTTACCATCTGCGTACAAATTTCTTAAAGCCACCAATGGGATTCAGGTCAGACTTGATCAGAGTTCACCAGTTCTTGTTTTGCCCTCCTTGACGCCTCTTCCAAGAGTCGTAGCGCTCAACTAGAAGGATTTGACGGGGCATGTATTCTGGTGGTCTTCGCAAGACGTGACCCAGCCATTCTAAGTGGCGCTTTTTAACGGTGGTAGCGACATCTCTTCTAATCTTGTAGAGCTGGCGAATATCGGAGTTAGATATGCGATCTTTCCGGCGAATTATAAGTATTTGGTGTAAGCATCCATGTTCGGAAGCAGCTAGTGCTCTCTCATGTTGAAGCTTCAAGGACCCAGTTTCAAACAGTTCGTGGTAACGAACTGTAGTAAGGAGCGACCCGGCTCAATTGTAACCAAAAGTCTAAAAGATGGAATTTTTGTACCAATAGCTATATCAAAAGAATCGCATTTTAATTCTGATTTTAAATATATAAGTTTCATCAAGTTTAGTTATACCCATCAAAAGTTACGAGCCTGAGAAAATCATGCGTTTTTTAGAAAATAGGGGGAAACACCCCCTAAAAGTCATAGAACCTTAACGAAAATTACACCATCAGATTCAGCGTATCAGAGAACCCTACTGTAGAAGTTTCAAGCTCCTATCTACAAAGATGTGGAATTTATATTTTTTGCCAGAAGGCAGATCACGGATGCGTGTTTATTTGTTTGTTTTTTTTTTCCCAGGGGTGATCGTATCAACCCAGTTGTCCTAGAATGTTGCGAGAGGGCTCATTCTAACGGAAATAAAAAGTTCTAGTGCCCTTTTTAAGTGACCAAAAAAATTGGAGGGCACCTAGGCCCCCTCCCACGCTAATTATTTTCCCAAAGTCAACGGATGAAAACTCTGAGATAGCCATTTTATTCAGCGTAGTCGAAAAACCTTATAACTATGTCTTTGGGGACGACTTTCTCCCCCACAGTCCCCGTGGGAGGGGTTACAGGTTCAAAATTTTGACCAGTGCTTACATATAGTAATGGTTATTGGGAAGTGTACAGGCGTTTTCTGGAAGATTTTTTGGTTGGAGGCAGGGGTTGAGAAGAGGGGGATATGCTGGGGGAACCATCCTTCAAAGAATTTGTCACGGGGGAAGAAAATTTCCATGAAGGGAGCGCAGGATTTACTAGCATTACTTAAAAAAACAATGAAAAAATAAAGATGAAAAAGTTTTTTTTTTTAGCTGGAAGTAAGCAGCAGCATTAAAACTTAAAACGAACAGAAATTATTGCCCATATTAGGGGATCACCTCTTCCTAATACCTCGCTCTTTACACTAAAATATTTTTAGTAATTTCAATTATTTATTCTGCGGCTTTTGTGATTCAGGGGTCATTCTTAATGAATTGGGACAAAATTTAAGCCTTAGTGTAAAGAGCAAGGTACTGACGAGGGGGCGAACCCCCTCATATATGTAATAAAATAATGAGAATACAAAAGTTCTTTAAGTAGGCTAATTTATAGGTTACGTATATCGTTTGCTAATAAAAACATTCGTAAAAAATTAAGTTCTAGTTGCCTTTTTAATTAACCGAAATTCGGAGGGCAACTAGGCTTCCTCCCCCGCTCTTTTTTTTCAAAATTATTCGATCAAAATTATGACAAAGCCATTTAGCCAAAAAAATAAATTTACAAATTTCGTTTTAATTATTCCTCTGCGGAGAGCCAAAATCAAAACATGCATTGATTTAAAAACGTTCAGAAATTAAATAAAAAAAACAAGTTTTTTAAATGAAAGTAAGGAGCGACATTAAAACTTAAAACGAACAGAAATTACTCCGTATATGAAAGGGGCTTTTTCTACTCAACGCCCCGCTCTTTACGCTAAAGTTTTTACTGTTTTAAAATGTAGAGTTAAGAGAAAGAGTCAAACTTTAGCGTAAAGAGCGGGGCGTTGAGAAGGAAAAGCCCCTTTCATATACGGAGTAATTTCTGTTCGTTTTAAGTTTTAATGTCGCTCCTTACTTTCATTTAAAAAATTTGTTTTTTTTTATTTAATCGCATCCATAGAGTAGGATGGTTCGGACCATGGCCATATAGGTTCGACTTTTAGTCAGAACGGAAATTTCTCGGTGATTCCAAAGGGGCTTTCGAAGGTATGCGAAAACAAACTACGCTATGTATTCTTTGCTGGATGTCTAAGTTTGAAGAGCCAGCAGTGCAAAGTATGGAGCCTAGGTAGGTAAAACACTCAACCCTTTCTAGCTGAGTTAAATTCACGCTCAAAGATGTTTGGGTTTGATGATTCATGACCATAAATTTGGTTTTCTCTACGCCTACTTTAAGTCCAATCAGACTTGACAATTCGACAAATATCATCTAGAATCTTTTGAACGTGTTCAGGGTCAGAGAGAAGTCCGACATCAACAGCGTAATCCAATTCGGTCAAGGACAGATTTTTTTCCAATTTGAGCACCATTGTGTTGCATTAGAGTGTTTTCTAGCACTTAGTCTACACAGTAATTAAACAGGATTGGAGAGAGAACACAGCCTTGCTTTACTCTACTTTCGACTAGTAATTCTTTAGTTTCCTCGCCATAGATTCTTATCCGGCTTGTTGACTCTGAGTAATATGCCTGAATAAGTTCAATAAACTTGACAGGCATGCCATCGATTTCTAGGATTTTCCAGAGTTAGTGACGAGTAAAGGAGTCGTAGACCGCTGTGTAGTCGAGGAATATTAAAGCTAGAGGTAATACCTTTGGAACTTTCGAATAATTAGTCGGGTGCCGAAAATATTATCAATGCAGCCTCTGCCTGGTCTGAAGCCAGCTTGATTTTTGTGGGTATTTCTCTCCCGGGCAATTTTGAAACTATCCAAGAGAATTATCCCGAATATTTTTTACCGCGATATCTATAAGACTTATTCTTCAGTAATTTCTAAATTCAGTCTTGTCTCCAATTTTATAAAAGGATAGTGTAATTGAAGCTTTCCAGTCCTTTGGGAAGGATTTCGTTTTCATGCGTCTTGAAGGATGCCATGTATCTGTTCAGCTGTTACTTCGGGGCATTTGTTGTATAGTTCAAGAGGAAGGCCATCTTCACCAGAGGATTTATGTTTCTTTATTGTTTTTATTGTTTTGAGGATTTCGGCTCTTGAAGGAACACCCAATTTAACACCATAGGGCTTTTTCTCGACAGAAGGGGGAAGATCGTCAGAGGGGGATGAATAAGAGGGATTTAGAAATGATTGGAAATGTTGTTTCCATCTAGTCATCCGATCGTTCTGGGAGGAAATTATTTTCCTTGGTTGTCTTTGACAACTTCTGGCACAGCTACCTTTTTCCCTGTAGTTTCTTTGAGAATCTGATAAAGCTTCCGGGTGTCATGAGCTCGGGCTGATTTTTCCAAAAGCAGGTTAGCCAGGTTTTTGGGTTAGCCAGCGATTTCTTGTCATTTCTACTGCAGCATTAGGCACTCTGGGTTTCATTTTGCCAGTGTTAGCGCCTTCACTATCCAGTAGAATAAAAGTATTCATTACTAAAGAATAATATCCTTGATTTTGACACACTGAACTCTTTTTCAATACTGAAGCAAAGTCACACAAGATTGCGTCACCCTAAACTCCAATCACATAACAGACACCTGCGTCTCTTAGAAAATTAATAGCACCAGTGTCTTGAGGGGATTACCGTTCAACTTAAATCATTAAGGGAAGAAAGGAGTAGTGGCTATGGGTGTGCTTAAAGTGCCTATGTTGTCACCACTATCAAAGAGCTTACATTAAATTGCTTCAAAAACAAAAAACTGGTAGTTGCAAAAATATTTGTTTATGTTTTCACAATGGATTACAACAATTCAATAACCTTAAAAAAGGAAACCAAAAGTTTGTAATCCGATACAATGCAATACAAGCTTAGTAGAATTCGTTGTTAGAAGTCAGACTTGATTCAATACTGTTTTTAGGATATGAAAAAAAGTTGAAAGAATTTGTAAGTTCAGTTCCGAATCGCTAAAGTTACTATGTAAACTGCAAAAATATTTTTGGTGCCTGAGTAATACCTTTAATGTTTTAATTCGAACATGAAAAATTCTTGAAAATCGAAAAATTTGTTTGTTTTTTTGTTAGAAAAAATTATCTTGCTACGTGATTGAGCTTACAGGTTTGAACCCAACCGGTTACATTATGTCAGTAGGAAGGCTCAAAACCGAAAATTTGCAATTATTGCAAATGATAATTCTTTTTTTTTTACAGGGGATTACAACAATTCAAAAACCTTAAAAAAAAGTTTGAAGCTTAGAACATATCATTGTTAGAAATCAGACTAGCTTCAATAATCAAATATATTTTTAAAGACATCAATATGAAAAGACAATAAATTGTTCAAAGAGAACAAAAATATTTTTACATATTTTAACACGGTATTACAACGATTCAAAAACCTTATATACTAAATCATTATTTTGTAAGGGTAGGATAAAACAAGCAATTGTTAATCTACAGAATGAATTTGCAATTGTACCAGTGGATAAGGCTAATAGTAATTTTGCCATAACTTGTCACAAGCTGTATTGTGATGTCATAACAAAAGAGTTATGTACGACCAATGTTTACGAAATGGTGAATTTAAAGGATGAAAATGAAATTGAAAAAACTGACGAAATACTTAAAAAAAAATTTTATATTAGAGTTAATGACAAGGATAGAAAGTTCACTTTCCTAAATTGGACTGTTAAATTTCATAAGAATCCCCCTAAACCACAGTTTATTGCCGGAGCAGTTAGATATCCAACCCGCATTGCTGCTACTGACCTCTCTTTAATTTTAAGGGAAATTATACATAAACTTAAAACCTATTGTTCTGGTATTAAAAAATTTTCGAATTTTAATCCATACTGGGGTGTTAATAATTCACTGGAGGTAATAGACTCTCTAACAATGGTTTCAGCTAAAAGAATTGAGTCTTTCGATGTTGCGACAATGTATACTAATTTATCACATAATGTATTGTTAGAAAATTTAAAAACGGTTATTAAGAAATCTTTCTTCTTATATAGTAAGATGTTCTTGAAAATTGATACTTATAATAAAAAAGCTAGATGGACAAACTGCTTTAAGACTTCAGTTAGCTCGAGATGTTACAGCTTATATGTGACTTTTGACTTATTTAGATTTTGTTTTATATAATAGTTATATAAGACTAGCTGTTGGGGTGGCGCTTCGCACCACCACAACACCTAGTTGGTGGGAGACCTTCCCCCCCAAGCCCCCCCGCTCGCGTAAGTCTTTACGCGCCATATTAGTTACGCGCCATTGTAGTTGTGTCCCTGTGTCCCACCTGTAAATATATATATATATATATATATATATATATATATATATATATATATATATATATATATATATATATATATATATATATATATATATATATATATATATATATATATATATATATATATATATATATATATATATATATATATATATATATATATATATATAATATATATATATATATATATATATATATATATTATATATATATATATATATATATATATATACATATATATATATATATATATATATATATATATATCTATATATATAAAAATAAGTTGTCTGTCCGTTACGCCAGATTATATCTTCTATATAAATAAAAGAAAACAAACTAGAATGCAAAAACTGGAAATTGCATAAATATTTCGAAATATTTTGACAATAGATTAAAGTAATTCGAAAAAGAAAAATGGTAAAAAACTAAAAAAAAAACTAAAAAGAAAAAACTAAAAAAAAAAATTAAAAATTAAAAAAATTAAAAAAAGAAAAAACCTAAAAAGAAAAAACGTAAAAAAAAAGATAAAAAACTAAAAAAAAACTAAAAAAGCTAAAAAACTAAAAAAAGAAAAAACTAAAAAAAAACTGGGAATTGCACAAATATTTCAATATATTTTGAAAATAGATTAAAGTAATTCGAAAACCTTAAAACAGATACCCCAAATTTTGATGTTTAATTTAAATTGTTGGAGCTTTAGCATGCTTGGCACGTAAAGATTTTTCCAAGTGTCAATGTTAGAATGAACATTGAGAAATTAAAGAAAACAAATCAATAAAAAGAAGAAACTAAAAAAAGAAAAAACTAAAAAAGAAAAAAAACTAAAGAAGAAACTGTATCTATATATATATAAAAATCTATATGTATAAAAATAAGTTGTCTGTCTTTTATGTCTGTTACACTATGTCTGTTACGCCAGATTATATCTTATCTATATATATAAAAATAAGTTGTCTGTGTGTGGATCTGTGGATGGATCAGGTGACGTCATGTTTGTCCGCATATGACGTCTGAATTATTTCACACTAATACAAAAGAAGAAAAAAACTAAAAAAGGATAAAAACTACAAAAAAAACTAAAAAGAAAAAAAAACTAAAAAAGCTAAAAAACTAAAAAAAACTAAAAAAAGGTAAAAATCTAATAACTAAAAAAAACTGAAAAAAATAAAAAAAGGCAAAAACTACAAAAAAAATAAAAACTAATAAAAAAACTAAAAAAGCCAAAAAACTAAAAAAAACTAAAAAAAACTAAAAAAAGGTAAAAAACTAAAAAAAAAACTAAAAACTAAAAAAGAAAAAAACTAAAAAAAAAGGAAAAAACTGAAAAATAAAAGAGAAAAAGAAAACTAAAAAAATATGAATAAATATATATAAAAATAAGTTGTTTGTGGGTTATGTCTGTCTGTCTGTCTGTCGAGTGACGTCGTGTTTGTCCGCATATGACGTCTGAATTATTTCACACTAATACAAAAGAAGAAAAAAAAACTAAAAAAGGTAAAAACTACAAAAAAAACTAAAAAGAAAAAAAACTAAAAAAGCTAAAAAACTAAAAAAAACTAAAAAACGGTAAAAAACTAAAAACTAAAAAAAACTGAAGAAACTAAAAAAAGGCAAAAACTAAAAAAAAAATAAAAACTAATAAAAAAAACTAAAAAAGCTAAAAAACTAAAAAAACTAAAAAAACTAAAAAAAGGTAAAAAACAAAAAAATACTAAAAACTAAAAAAGAAAAAACTAAAAAAAAAGGAAAAAACTGAAAAATAAGAGAAAAAGAAAACTAAAAAAATATTAATAAATATAAAAAATATAAATATAAATATAATATAAATTAGCAATCAACAAAGCACCGAGACACAAATGACGACCGGGACACAGGGAGTATAAATGACGACCAGGACATAAGTAAAAAAAAAAAACTAAAAAAACTAAAAAAATGGTAAAAACTACAAAAAAACTAAAAACTAATAAAAAAACTAAAAAATCTAAAAATCTAAATAAACCAAAAAAGAAAAAAAGAAAAAAGGAAAAAAATAAAGGAGAAAAACAAAACTAAAAAACGAATGTATATACAGACCGGGACACCGGGATACAAATGACGACCGGGACACAGGGAATATAAATGACGACCGGGACACAGGGACACAACTACAATGGGGACGCCGGGGGGCACAGGGGCATATAAATGACGACCGGGACACCGGGACACAAGGAATATAAATGACGCCCGGGACACTCAAAGAGAAATCACAGACTGGGACACCGGGACACAAATGACGACCGGGACACAGGGAATATAAATGACGACCGGGACACTGGGACATAACTACAAAGGGGACGCCGGGGTGCACAGGGGGATATATAAATGACGATGGCGACTCAGGGAATGGTCGATTAGCAATCACCATCAACAAAGCTCAAGGGCAATCATTAGAATCATGAGGTATAGATCTGAATATGGATTGTTTTCCCATGGACCATTATATGTTGCATGTTCAAGAGTCGGTAAACCTGACAATCTATTTATATGCACAGACAATGGGACAGCAAAGAATGTTGTATATTCGCAAGTTTTACGTAGTTAAAAACATATATATATATATATATATATATATCTATATATATAAAAATAAGTTGTCTGTGGATGGATGTGTGGATGGATGTGTGGATGGATGTGTCAGGTGACGTCACCTGAAAAAACTGGATTAGGTGACGTCAAAACTGAAAAAACTAAAAAAAAGGCAAAAACTACAAAAAAAACTAAAACTAATAAAAAAAATAAAAAAGCTAAAAAACTAAAAAAACTATAAAGGTAAAAACCATAAAAAAACTAAAAAAAAAACTGAAAAAACTAAAAAAAGGCAAAAACTACAAAAAAAAACTAAAAACTAATAAAAAAAGTAAAAAAGCTAAAAAACTAAAAAACTAAAAAAACTAAAAAAAGGTAAAAAACTAAAAAAAATAAAAAATAAAAAAAAAACTAAAAAAAAGGAAAAAACTGAAAAATAAGCTAAAATAAAGGTAAAAACCAATAAAAAACTAAAAAAAAAAGGAAAAAACTAATAAATGACGACACTCAAAGAGAAAGCGACCAGGACAAAAAACTAAAAAAAAAGGCAAAAACTACAAAAAAACTAAAAACTAATAAAAAAATAAAAAAGCTAAAAAACTAAAAAAACTAAAAAAAGGTAAAAAACTAAAAAAACTAAAAACTAAAAAAAAACTAAAAAAGGTAAAAACTAAAAGAACTAAAAAAGAAAAAAATAAATGACGACACTCAAAGAGAAAGCGACCAGGACAAAAGGAATGTTCGATTAGCAATCAACAAAGCACCGGGACACAGGGAGTATAAATGACGACCAGGACACAAGTAAAAAAAAAAATTAACAAAACTAAAAAGAAGGTAAAAACTACAAAAAAACTAAAAAGAAAAAAAAACTAAAAACTAATAAAAAAACTAAAAAATCTAAAAATCTAAATAAACTAAAAAAGAAAAAAAAAGGAAAAAAATAAAGGAGAAAAACAAAACTAAAAAACGAATGTATATACAGACCGGTACACCGGGATACAAATGACGACCGGGACACAGGGAATATAAATAACGACCGGGACACAGGGACACAACTACAACGGGGACACCGGGGGAAACAGGGGGATATAAATGACGACCGGGACAAAAAAACTAAAAAGAAATAAAAACTAAAAACTAATAAAAAAAACTAAAAAATCTAAAAATCTAAATAAGCTAAAAAAGAAAAAAAAAGGAAAAAAATAAAGGAGAAAAACAAAACTAAAAAACGAATGTATATACAGACCGGGACACCGGGATACAAATGATGACCGGGACCCGGGACACAGGGAATATAAATGACGACCGGGACACAGGGACACAACTACAACGGGGACACCGGGGGAAACAGGGGGATAACCTGACAATCTATTTATATGCAAAGACAATGGGACAGCAAAGAATGTTGTATATTCGCAAGTTTTACGTAGTTAAAACCATATATATATATATATCTATATTCACAGGTGGGACATAGGGACACAACTACAATGGCGCGTAACGACTTACGCGCGCGGGGGGGCTTGGGGGGGGCGCGAAGCGCCCCCACCAACTAGGTGTTGGTGGCGCGGATATATATATCTATATTCACAGGTGGGACATAGGGACACAACTACAATGGCGCGTAACTATTATGGCGCGTAACGACTTACGCGCGCGGGGGGGCTTGGGGGGGGCGCGAAGCGCCCCCACCAACTAGGTGTTGGGGTGGCGCGAAGCGCCACCCCAACAGCTAGTATATATATCTATATATATAAAAATAAGTTGTGGATGGATGTGTGGATGGATGTGTCAGGTGACGTCACCTGAAAAAACTGGATCAGGTGACGTCAAAACTGAAAAAACTAAAAAAGGCAAAAACTACAAAAAAAACTAAAAACTAATAAAAAAAATAAAAAAGCTAAAAAACTAAAAAAACTAAAAAAAGGCAAAAACTACAAAAAAAAACTAAAAAAAAACTGAAAAAAACTAAAAAAAGGCAAAAAACTACAAAAAAAAACTAAAAACTAATAAAAAAAGTAAAAAAGCTAAAAAACTAAAAAAACTAAAAAAACTAAAAAAAGGTAAAAAACTAAAAAAAATAAAAATAAAAAAAAACTAAAAAAAAAGGAAAAAAACTGAAAAATAAGCTAAAATAAAGGTAAAAACCAATAAAAAACTAAAAAAAAAAGGAAAAAACTAATAAATGACGACACTCAAAGAGAAAAAAAGGCAAAAACTAATAAATGACGACACTCAAAGAGAAAAAAAGGCAAAAACTACAAAAAAAACTAAAAACTAATAAAAAAAATAAAAAAGCTAAAAAACTAAAAAAAACTAAAAAAAGGCAAAAACTACAAAAAAAACTAAAAACTAATAAAAAAGCTAAAAAACTAAAAAACTAAAAAAAAGGCAAAAACTACAAAAAAACTAAAAACTAATAAAAAAAATAAAAAAGCTAAAAAACTAAAAAAACTAAAAAAACTAAAAAAAGGTAAAAAACTAAAAAAACTAAAAACTAAAAAAAACTAAAAAAGGTAAAAACTAAAAGAACTAAAAAAGAAAAAAATAAATGACGACACTCAAAGAGAAAGCGACCAGGACAAAAGGAATGTTCGATTAGCAATCAACAAAGCACCGGGACACAGGGAGTATAAAAAAAAGAAAAAAAAAGGAAAAAAATAAAGGAGAAAAACAAAACTAAAAAACGAATGTATATACAGACCGGTACACCGGGATACAAATGACGACCGGGACACAGGGAATATAAATGACGACCGGGACACAGGGACACAACTACAACGGGGACACCGGGGGAAACAGGGGGATATAAATGACGACCGGGACAAAAAAACTAAAAAGAAAAAAAAACTAAAAACTAATAAAAAAACTAAAAAATCTAAAAATCTAAATAAGCTAAAAAAGAAAAAAAAAGGAAAAAAATAAAGGAGAAAAACAAAACTAAAAAACGAATGTATATACAGACCGGGACACCGGGATACAAATGACGACCGGGACCCGGGACACAGGGAATATAAATGACGACCGGGACACAGGGACACAACTACAACGGGGACACGGGGGAAACAGGGGGATGTAAATGACGACCGGGACACCGGGACAGGGAATGGTCGATTAGCAATCACCATCAACAAAGCTCAAGGGCAATCATTAGAATCATGAGGTATAGATCTGAATACAGATTGTTTTCCCATGGACCATTATATGTTGCATGTTCAAGAGTCGGTAAACCTGACAATCTATTTATATGCAAAGACAATGGGACAGCAAAGAATGTTGTATATTCGCAAGTTTTACGTAGTTAAAACCATATATATATATCTATCTATATTCACAGGTGGGACATAGGGACACAACTACAATGGCGCGTAACTATTATGGCGCGTAACGACTTACGCGCGCGGGGGGGGCTTGGGGGGGGCGCGAAGCGCCCCCACCAACTAGGTGTTGGGGTGGCGCGAAGCGCCACCCCAACAGCTAGTATATATATATATATATATATATATATATATATATATATATATATATATATATATATATATATATATATATATATATATATATATATATATATATATATATATATATATATATATATATATCTATATCTATCTATATTCACAGGTGGGACATAGGGACACAACTACAATGGCGCGTAACTAATATGGCGCGTAACGACTTACGCGCGCGGGGGGGCTTGGGGGGGGCGCGAAGCGCCCCCACCAAACAAGTGTTGGGGTGGCGCGAAGCGCCACCCCAACAGCTAGTATATATATATATATATATATATCCCATTGTCTGTGCATATAAATAGTTTGTCAGGTTTACCGACTCTTGAACATGCAACATATAATGGTCCATGGGAAAACAATCCGTATTCAGATCTATACCTCATGATTCTAATGATTGCCCTTGAGCTTTGTTGATGGTGATTGCTAATCGACCATTCCCTGTGTCGCCGTCGTCATTTATATATCCCCCTGTGCCCCCCGGCGTCCCCGTTGTAGTTGTGTCCCTGTGTCCCGGTCGTCATTTATATTCCCTGTGTCCCGGTCGTCATTTGTGTCCCGGTGTCCCAGTCTGTGATTTCTCTTTGAGTGTCCCGGGCGTCATTTATATTCCTTTTGTCTCGGTGTCCCGGTCGTCATTTGTGTCCCGGTGTCCCGGATTATATTCCCTGTGTCCCGGTCGTCATTTGTATCCCGGTCTGTATATACATTCGTTTTTGAAATGGTATATGATGAAATAAATTTTTGTATTTTTCCCCTTTTTTTCTTTTTAGTTTTTTTTTGTTTTTACTCTTTCTTTAGTTTTTTTTAGTTTTTTTCTTCTTAATTTTTTTTAGTTTTGTTTTTCTCCTTTATTTTTCTTTTTTTTCCTTTTTTTATTTTTTTTTCTTTTTATTTTTTTTTAGTTTTTTAGTTCTTTTTATTATTTTTTAGTTTGTTTTTCTTTTTAGTTTTTTTTGTAGTTTTTACCTTTTTTTAGTTTTTTTAGTTTTTTTTACTTATGTCCTGGTCGTCATTTATACTCCCTGTGTCCCGGTCGTCATTTGTGTCCCGGTGCTTTGTTGATGGTGATTACTAATCGAACATTCCTTGTGTCCCGGTCGCTTTCTCTTTGAGTGTCCCGGTCGTCATTTATATTCCCTATGTGGCGCTGTCCCGGTCGTCATTTGTGTCCCGATGTTCCGGTCTGTAATTTCGTCAGTCGAAAACATGACGTTAGTCGACACACAAACATGACGTCACCCGACAGACCCACACACACACAGACAACTTATCTATCTATATATATAAAAATAAGTTGTCTGTCTGTCTGTCTGTGGATCAGGTGACGTCATGTTTCTGTGTCGGCTGACGTCATGAAATTAGTTGTCGTCATTTTTGCTTTGACGGTGACGTCATTAACGGTATTTAAGACATTTGTTCACGGAAAAATGTTTAATTGTAAAATGAGGGGACGCCGGGGGCACAGGCGGGATATATAAATGACGACCGGGACACAGGGATTGTTCGAATAGAAATTACAGACCGGGACACCGGGACACAAATGACGACCGGGACACCGGGACACAGGGAATATAAATGGCGACCGGGACACTCAAAGAGAAATTACAAACTGGGACACCTGGACACAAATGACGACCGGGACACAGGGAATGTAAATGACGACCGGGACACAGGGACACATCATTAGAATAATGAGGTATAGATCTGAATACGGATTGTTTTTCCCATGGACAATTATATGTTGCATGTTCAAGAGTCAGTAAACCTGACAATCTATTTATATGCACAGACAATGGGACAGCGAAGAATGTTGTATATTAGCATGTTTTACGTAGTTAAAAACATATATTTATATCTATCTCTATTCACAGGTGGGACACAGGGACACAACTACAATGGCGCGTAACTAATATGGCGCGTAACGACTTACGCGCGCGGGGGGGGGGCTTGGGGGGGCGCGAAGCGCCCCACCAACTAGGTGTTGGGGTGGCGCGAAGCGCCACCCCAACAGCTAGTCTATATATATAAAAATAAGTTGTCTGTCTGTCTGTCTGTGGATCAGGTGACGTCATGTTTCTGTGTCGGCTGACGTCATGAAATTAGTTGTCGTCATTTTTGCTTTGACGGTGACGTCATTTTCGGTATTTAAGACATTTGTTCACGGAAAAATGTTTAATTGTAAAATGACTGAAGAACCTAC